>NW_027605380.1:0-19236 GCF_048128805.1 Centroberyx gerrardi | reverse complement strand
CCTACCTCCCCACCTCCCTCTGCTCCACCTGGCCTCTGCCTCTCCTCTCCCTCTCCTCCTCATGGGTGATGTTAAAGGCACCTAATCCCGCAGGGTCATGCAGGTCATCATGGAGCCGGGCCAAGAATGAGCAAGGGGGCTGTGCATCACCTGCATCTCTGATGGTCCTCAGGCATGCCATTGTCACTGGGACCTAATAAAGGCAGTCACACAATGCTTAGCTTTTTTCTTGAATGCAATCAGTAATGACTGAATAGGCTACGATTGGTTCTATTACTTTAAAATTATGAGAGAAACATGTTAAAAGTGATAAATTCTTAGAATGTACCTGCTCTTTGATGGCCAGGAAGTTAACATTTTCTTTCTGAAAAATCTTGGACAGTCGAGCAAGATGCGGCAGTACATCAGCCTGCAGATAGACTGCTGCGACAAAGCGGTAGGTGCAGCAGAATCCATACAGGCCCTTGGCTACTGGGCACTTATTGACCTCAGTCTCCTCAGCCAAGGCAGCCAGGACTGCACTGAGGTTCCTTTGCAAAGTGATGACTGCCAGGTGCTGAGACAGCCAGCGCGTGTCCTTCACTTGCTGAAAAATATTTCAGTCATGAGATAAAAGATGAATAATAACACAGAAAGTGCATCTGTAGTACACAATAATGGCCAGAATTGCTGTTAAAAGCTACAAGTATGTTTTTCTGTGATCTCACCTTCACTTTTAAGTCCTCAAGGCCCAAGGACTCTGCTGCAGCTTTCAGAACAGCGCTGTTGTGAAAATAGAGATGGAGCTGCTGCAAGTGGTCCCTGAAGGTAGCCATATAGGGAACCTCAGATGAGGCATCCCTACATGCCAGGGCGAGGCGATGGGCAGCACACGCAACTGGCAGCAACCAGGGGAAGTCATCCTGCAGCTGCTTCGCTACACCATTCAACCTCCCTGTTACAAGAAAAGAAAAAAAAAAAATCAAATCAAGACATGCAGTAACCAATTCATGTTCAGGTCTTTGACTGAGCAACTAAAAACAAAAACATGCAGTAAAAAAAAACCCCAATTAATTCTACTTGCTTATGTTGCGAGTTCATACCAGTCATTACAGCAGCTCCATCCGTTCCTAATCCATAGAGCTTTTGGGTTGGAACTTTCTTTTTGTGCAGCACTTCCTTTATAGCTGCCACGACAGTAGCTGCCTTCCCATCAGCGACATTCACCAGGTCGAGGAACTGGCTGAAGAGCTGCCCTTCATTGTCCATATATCTGAAAAACATAAAAAAGACATCTTAAACATAGACGTATTACTCCAATTCAGTCATTAATCGTTGTCCTCTCAATTGAATAATACCGGACATGCAGATCCAGCTGCTTCTTCACAGAGACATCTGTGCTTTCATCCACCTCCAGCCCGATAGCCACAGAGGAGTGGATGTCTTGGAGGATTGGCTCCTCAACCACTGTGGCCAAAATCTCCAACATGTCATCAATTATTAAATGAGACCGGTAGTTGGTCTTTTTTCCGATCTATAAGTAAATGAGATTAAATATAGATTGAATATTATGAGATTTTGAGGTGAGCTGATTTGCAGTGATGAAATGCAAATATGAACAATAACACAGTAGCATGATAATTATTTACCTTCAGCTTTTTAAAATAGTCACACCCCAGCAACTCAGCTAGATCGAGAAGAGCTGGATAATTTGGATGGTGTGCTTGCTCTCTCTTCGTTAAGTAGTAGAGGCATTTGAACCCCCCCATGATTGCCTCATGCTCTAAAGTTATGACCGGGTCAAAGGCAACCAGAACTGAAGAACCTATGCAAAGCAGGTACAAATCTGTTATCTTTGATGGTTATTGCAACAAAAAGCAGGTTATACCTGAGACATCTTTATCAATTAAAATAACGTCCTATCTAATTGAAGGAACTTCACCTTGTGCCAGTAAGGCATGTGACTTCACACTCTGTTTGTGGTGCTCCGTCGTCATATGCTTATCTAAATAGTCAACTCGGTAGAGTTGGCAGCCTGTCTCGATGAATGGCCGCTTGGCCCCTCCTCTCTTTGGTGCCTGCTTATGTTGCCGACATAAGCGGCAGAATATTCCTGTAGGGACAGAGTAAAGTGGCATTATTGGTCATTGTTCATACAATATTATATTGAAATACACTGACTTGCATGATATGGTGTAATGCTGAATACTCACCATGATCAGTGTGGTAGAGCCATGGGTGGAACCTTGTTTTGTCTACCCATTTAGGGTCCCAGCCTGATAGCCTGTGCTTAGTCTTCGTTTTCTCTCCTCTCTCCTCTCCTCCTCCACTCTCCTCTTTCTGCCCTCTCTCCTGCTCCACACTGCTCTCCTGCTCCTCTCCTCCTCCACTCTCCTCTCTTTCTGCCCTCTCTCCTGCTCCACACTGCTCTCCTGCTCCTCTCTCCTCTCCTCCTCCACTCTCCTCTCTTTCTGCCCTCTCTCCTGCTCCACTCTGCTCTCCTGCTCCACTCGCCTCCACTAATCCTGCCTGTCTACTTGTCTAATAAGGTTACATTTGAGAATGAGTAACGTTAGATAATTCTCTCACATCACAAATATTTGATCACACAACCAGTGGAACATTAAAATATTGTAGTAGCCACCACTAACGTTACATATTTTAGAACCAGAAGGCATTTCTTTCCCTTCAAAACTTCGGGGCATAGCTAAGAACCTTGAGCCCCTCCCTAGCTAAAGTAAGTTACCTGACTATCTTCCTCATCGACGTCAGGCATCTTTCTCTTCTTGGAGAAATATTTTAACAAACTCATCTGAAAATGCCATCAGGAATATTTTAATACATAGCTTAAATAAACATCATTGGCAATTATTTTACCGACGTTTATTGAAGTAACGTTAAGTTACCGGTATTATGATTCAATGAGTTCGCTAACGTTAACGTTAACGTTACCTATCTAGTTAACGTTAGCTGGAACATTATTTCACGATATATTATTAATATTAATAATAATTAGTTGGCCATAAACATCAATAGAGAATACACTGTGAATGTAAAATCTATCTAACTTAACGTTAGCTAGTTAAATCTACCTTTCCCTCCTATTTCTTTTTCTATTCTCTCTCTCTCTCACTCTTGCCTCAGCCGGGTGTCGCCACTTCCTGTATCAGTCGTGTCAAATTAAAAGCCCTCTGCAGAGTCGTGTAATTGCATTTTGCAGCGGCGGCTATAGTCAGCTCAGCCAATCAGAAGTCATGTAACACTAGCCTGTCATCAGCACAGCCAATCAGCAGTAATGTAACACTCGCCTGTCCTCAGCTCAGCCAATCAGAAGTCATATAACACTAGCCTGTAGTGAGTTAAAACAATCAGCAGACATGTAACACTAGCCTGTAGTCAGCTCAGCCAATCATAAGTCATGTAACACTAAACTGTATTAAGGTCAGCCAATCAGCAGCCATGTAACACTAGCCTGTAGTCAGCTCAGCCAAACAGCAATCTTGTGACACTAGCCTGTCATCAGCACAGCCAATCAGCAGTAATGTAACACTCGCCTGTCCTCAGCTCAGCCAATCAGAAGTCATATAACACTAGCCTGTAGTGAGTTAAAACAATCAGCAGCCATGTAACACTAGCCTGTAGTCAGCTCAGCCAATCATAAGTCATGTAACACTAGACTGTATTAAGGTCAGCAAACCAGAGGTCATGTAACACTCAAATGTAGTCATGTCAGCCAATCAGAAGTCATGTAACACTCAATATTAGTCATCTCAGCCAATCAGCAGCCATGTAATACTTCCCTGTAGTCAGCACAGCCAATCAGAAGTCATGTAACATCTGCCTGTAGTCAGCTCAGCCAATCAGCAGTCGTGTAACACTATACTGTATTCAGCTCAGCCAATCAGCAGCCGTGGAACACCAGACTGTAGTCAGCCCAGCCAATCAGCAGTCATGTAAAACTACATTGAAGTCAGCTCTTCCAATCAGCAGCCATGTAACACTCAAATATAGTCAGCTCAGCCAATCAGAAGTCATGTAACACTAGCCTGTAGTCAGCTCAGCCAATCAGCAGCCATGTAATGCTCAAATGTAGTCAACTCAGCCAATCAGCAGTCATGTAACACTAGCCTGTAGTCAGCTGAGCCAATCAGAAGAAAAGTAATGTTAGCTTGTCCTCAGCTCAGCCAATCAGAAGTCATGTAACACTTGCCTGTAGTAAGCTCAGCCAATCAGAGGTCATGTAAAACTACACTGTAGTCAGCTCAGCCAATCAGCAGGCATGCAACACTCAAATGTAGTCAGCTCAGCCAATCAGAAGTCATGTACCACTAGCCTGTAGTCAGCTCAGCCAATCACAAGTCATGTAACACCTGCCTGTAGTAAACTCAGCCAATCCGAAGTCATGTAACACTCAAATGTTGTCAGCTCAGCCAATCAGAAGTCATGTACCACTAGCCTGTAGTCAGCTCAGCCAATCCGAAGAAAAGTAATGCTAGACTGTAGTCAGCTCAGCCAATCAGAAGAAAAGTAATGCTAGCCTGTCGTCAACTCAGCCAATCAGAAGTCATGTAACACCTGCCTGTAGTCAGCTCAGCCAATAAGCAGTCATGTAAAACTACACTGTAGTCAGCTAAGCCAATCAGCAGCCATGTAATACTCAAATGTAGTCAGCTCAGCCAATCAGCAGTAATGAAACACGAGACTGTAGTCAGCTCAGCCAATCAGCAGCCATGTAACACTCAAATGCAGTCAGCTCAGCCTATCAGAAGTCATGTTACACCTGCCTGTAGTCAGCTCAGCCAATCAACAGTCATGAAAAACTACACTGTAGTCAGCTCAGCCAATCAGCAGCCATATAACTCTCAAATGTAGTCAGCTCAGCCAATGAGCAGCCATGTAACACTAACCTGCAGTCAGCTCAACCAGTCAGAAGTCAGGTAACACTAGCCTGTAGTCAGCTCAGCCAATCAGCAGCTATGTAATACTAGCCTGTAGTCAGGTCAGACAATCAGCAGTCATATAAAACAAGCCTGTAGTGAGTTCAACCAATCAGCAGCCATGTAACACTTGCCTGTAGTCAGCTCAGCCAATCAGCAGCCATATAACACTCAAATGTAGTCAGCTCAGCCAATGAGCAGCCATGTAACACTAACCTGCAGTCAGCTCAACCAGTCAGAAGTCAGGTAACACTAGCCTGTAGTCAGCTCAGCCAATCAGCAACTATGTAATACTAGCCTGTAGTCAGGTCAGCCAATCAGCAGTCATGTAACACTCAAATTTAGTCAGCTCAGCCAATCAGCAGTCATATAAAACAAGCCTGTAGTGAGTTCAACCAATCAGCAGCCATGTAACACTTGCCTGTAGTCAGCTCAGCCAATCAGAAGTCATGTATCACCTGCCTGTAGTCAGCACAGCCAATCAGCAGTCATATAACACTCAAATGTAGTCAGCTCAGCCAATCAGCAGCCATGTAACACTAGCCTGTAGTCAGCTCAGCCAATCAGAAGTCATGTAACACTCAAATTTAGTCAGCTCAGCCAATCAGCAGTCATGTAACACCAGACTGTAGTCAGCTCAGCCAATAAGCAGTCATGTAAAACTACACTGTAGTCAGCCCAGCCAATCAGAAGTCATGTAACACTCAAATTTAGTCAGCTCAGCCAATCAGCAGTCATGTAATACCTGCCTGTAGTCAGCTCAGCCAATCAGCAGTCATGTAAAACTACACTGAAGTCAGCTCTTCCAATCAGCAGCCATGTAACACTCAAATATAGTCAGCTCAGCCAATCAGCAATCTTGTAACACTAGCCTGTCATCAGCACAGCCAATCAGCAGTAATGTAACACTCGCCTGTCCTCAGCTCAGCCAATCAGAAGTCATATAACACTAGCCTGTCATCAGCACAGCCAATCAGCAGCCATGTAACACTAGCCTGTAGTCAGCTCAGCCAATCATAAGTCATGTAACACTAGACTGTATTAAGGTCAGCCAATCAGCAGCCATGTAACACTCAAATTTAGTCAGCTCAGCCAATCAGCAGTCATGTAACACCAGACTGTAGTCAGCTCAGCCAATAAGCAGTCATGTAAAACTACACTGTAGTCAGCCCAGCCAATCAGCAGCCATGTAACACTCAAATGTAGTCAGGTTAGTAAATTAGAAGTCATGTAATACCTGCCTGTAGTCAGCTCAGCCAATCAGCAGTCATGTAAAACTACACTGAAGTCAGCTCTTCCAATCAGAAGTCATGTAACACTCAAATATAGTCAGCTCAGCCAATCAGCAATCTTGTAACACTAGCCTGTCATCAGCACAGCCAATCAGCAGCAATCTAACACTCGCCTGTCCTCAGCTCAGCCAATCAGAAGTCATATAACACTAGCCTGTATTGAGTTCAACCAATCAGCAGCCATGTAACACTAGCCTGTAGTCAGCTCAGCCAATCATAAGTCATGTAACACTAGACTGTATTAAGGTCAGCCAATCAGCAGCCATGTAACACTCAAATGTAGTCAGCTCAGCCAACCAGAAGTCATGTAACACTCAAATATAGTCAGCTCAGCCAATCAGCAATCTTGTCACACTAGCCTGTCATTAGCACAGCCAATCAGCAGTAATGTAACACTCGCCTGTCCTCCGCTCAGCCAATCAGAAGTCAGGTAACACTAGCCTGTAGTCAGCTCATCCAAACAGAAGTCCTGTAACACAAGAATGTAATCAGCTCAGCCAATCAGCAGCCATGTAACACTCAAATTTCAAATTCCATATGAAATGCTCAAGATTAACAAAGGGTATACCCCCGAAACGCCCTCAGTGATATCTTTTGACCATGCCACTAATCTGGTCACACTGTCTGGCCTACCAACTTTCATTAATCAAATTTAAAAAACAGTGGTCCCTAGATACCACACCAATTAAGTGAGAAACAAAACTCAACTAAGCCGACCAACAAAAGCCAGCCCTTGATTGCTGTGACCTCTGGAGATGCCCAAAAGGTAGCTTGCCAGAAAGTGAGAGATGGAGATTATTCTTTCTTTAGTTTACGTTAGCTACCACCTATGCGTTTAATTCAAATTTGAATGTTAACATTAGCTAGCAATATTAACATAGAAATTAAACATTGAAGTTTGGCTAAAATTAGTTGACTGTTAAATTGACTTATACGTGGCATATTTAGTCAATTTAACAGTCAACTAATTTAGCTAAACCATTTTTGTTTCTCACCTTTTCAAATATTCAACGAGGTCTCCACAGCTTCGGGAGATGGCGGTTGAAGAGGAGATGACTGGGCGGAGTCTAGGTTTTGCATAAAGTTAATGTCAGTTAGTTACAGTTGTCAACACTGTTATTCTAACACATTTTTGGACATCATCAAGTTTTGCTTTAAGCAGCATGCTCCCTGCAGAGAGTATCAGCACATAATTTCTCATAGTTAAAAGTTCATATGCTCATTATTACAATAAACAAAAACAAAAATATATGTATAACAATCTCATGCATTTCAACAGAAGCAGCCCTGCAGCAAGGCCAACTTTTATGAGGTGAATCATGTTCAATTTATTTGAGTATAAGAAAAGGTGTTGTTTCAAGCCACCAAACAGCTGACAAATGATCAGCTATTTTGCAGAAATGGCCAGCAAGGTTTAATTCTACTTATGTTTAATCATGTCATCTTGCTGAAGGTGCCAACCGGCACATGAAATCACTTTACAAATCACGTTTCTCTACCTGGGTCCACTACCAGCAATGTAAGAGGCAAACTGGCTCCTATCTAGACTCAAAACACACGTTAAGATATTTAAAAAGATTAAGTTAATTAGCACTGGTGAGCCACTTAGCATGGTGTCTCCTAATCATCACTGAACACCCGGGAGGTTGTCAGACATCAGAAACAGAACAGAGTTTGTCAATAATTGTTTATGCAATGCATCTTGCTTGTTCTTTTATATGAATTTTATCTTTTTATCTGTCTCTTATCTGCCTTTTATTGGTGTAAAGCACTTTGAGCTGCATGTTGTGTATGAAAGGTACTATACAAATAAAGGTTATTATTAGTGTGCTTGCTTCAGCAAGCAAACTATTGTTATTCTCCTTACTTATTATTAGTGTGCTTGCTTCAGCAAGCAAATTATTGTTATCCATCTTACTTATTAGTGTGCTTGCTTCAGCAAGCAAACTATTTAGTGTGCTTGCTTCAGCAAGCAAACTATTGTTATCCGTCTTACTTATTATTATTTTTCAATATCTTCAACTTCTTTTTATTCTTCCGGACACTTTTTTAAACTTTAATGCGGCTTGAACCGTTTGAGCTATCGATGCGGTTCCAACTCTCAAACGTTCAGCATGTTCGGGAATAGCGTGCTATTACTTTTCTAAGCGTTCCGATGTTTAGTTTTTCCGCTATTTACGTTTAAACGGGAATTTTTTCCCAATAGAAATGAATGGTGGAATGTTCAGCTTGCTAGAGTGTGTGATGTCATCCCCACTCTAGCTACTCTTCAGACTTCAGATGCTGTGATTTTTAACTAAATATTCAAATTTCTTAAACTGTCATGACTCCCACAATTTTCACACTATATACACGTTACACTAGGGTAATACGGTAATACGGTATCCCGGGGTATTTGAAAATAGCAACGGTGTCCGTTTCATTACCGTCATAAAAAAATTTCTGGCAGAAGAAGAGGAGAGAGATGCCCAACCTGCACCCCCGAAAAAAAAGATAACTTTGGGCAGTCTCTTGCAAAAAAAAGCTGATGCGGCGGGCGCGGCAGGTCCCGTCGGACTCGGCACCATAGAGGAGCAAGCAGAATCAGAGATGAATGCCTATTGTCGCGAGCCTGTGATTCACGGAGACGAAGATCCCCTTCTCTGGTGGAAGTCAAATGGAACCAGCCGCTTTCTGCTGATGTCGAGGGTGGCCCGAAAGTACTTGTGCGCGTGTGCCACAAGCTCACCATCAGAGCGGGTGTTCAGCACCGCAGGCAAAGTTGTAAGTCCGTTACGTGCCCTGCTCAAGCTGGAAAAAGTAAATACCGTATTTCCTCTAATAGTGGCCTGTAGTGAATTAAAAGCCGGGTCTCCGATAATGGCCGGGGCTGTGGTCGACACGAACAAATAAAGGCCGGCCTCAAATACAGGCCGGGGGAAAAAACTAGGTCAAAACCTAGTACACGGCTGGACTGTGTCCGTCTCCTCTCTCCGCCGCTGCCTCTCCACCGCGCCCACGGCCCGCATTGATCCTCCCGATCCAAGCCCCGGACCCCCGCCGAAATCTCGGCCGGATCACCGGGAACACATCGGTGCCCAGGTTCAGTTAGCTTCAGTTAGCTTCAGCTTACATGCAAACAACGGTGGATACTGGTAAACTCCTGGTGCCTGTTTGTAACTGTAGTTTGCAGTAACGTACAAGTGCCACAAGACGGCTCGGCCGGCGGAAGTCTCTGGAGCATGCCGTCGTCGATTACCGTAATTATCGTAATGCATTGCAGTAACAAAAAAACGTCTACCTAACGTACCGTAACAGAAGCAGATCAGAAAACAAGGAGGCTTCGTACTAAAATAGGAGCAAATATACTTATCAAACAGAGGGAATTAGAAATAAAGATAGATGACATGTTGTTAATTTTGTACATGTTTTGTTGTTATTGTTTCAATATTCTGTTGTAAATATGCAACGTTTGCTATTCCGTTTCTGATGTTGTTCAGAGAATAAAACTGGAACATGTATCACATTTTTGTCGTGTGAAAATCACAGTTGAAGTGCACTGCAGCCACCTTGTGGCAGGAAACGGTATAGCAGCGACTACATAAATTCATCATTTGGAATTGGCGGCTCCCTCCAAGCCATACAATGTGATTTTTTATCAGATGGTAATACCGTATACCGCGGGAAAATTTGGGGAAGGTTTAACGGTGTCAAAAATTGGATACCGCCCAACCCTACGTTACACATCAAACTGTTCAGCTACTCCTTCTGCCACTCACAATGTAAATATCTAAGTCATAGTGTTTAGACTTTTTCAGCTATGATGGTTTGTTCAACACTAGTGCAAAACTGTGTTTTACGGCCCCTATCTAACTTTTAAACAGCTTTGTCATTTCCACATTCTTAAACTGTCACTATTCCCACAATTTTCATACTACATACATATATTTTAAAGCAAACTGTTCAGCTACTCCTTCTGTCACTCACAATGTAAATATCTAAGTAATAGCACTTGTAGTTTTTGAGCTGTGATGGTTTGTTCAACACTAGTGCTTTACAGTAATTTTGCCTACTTTAAACAGCTTTTTCTTCTTGCACATTCAGTATTTAAACTGATGTAGTTTCCACTATTTTCACATTACATACATATATTATATATCACACTGTTCAGCTACTTCTTCTGTCACTGACAATGTAAATATCTAAGTGGTAGCATTTGTAGTTTTTGAGCTATGATGGTTTGTTCAACACTAGTGCTGTTCAGTTTTTGGCTCCTATGAGCAGATTTTTTCTGCTTACACATATTTGAACTATCACAATGTCCACAACTTTAAGACTACATGCATATATTACACATTAAAATGTTCAGCCAGTCCTACTCTTTCTCACAATGTAAATATCTAAGTGCTGGGATTTGTAGTTTTTCAGTTAGGTACGTTTGGTCAGCATTAGTGCTCCAATTCAACTTTTTCACTTCATTTTACTACAATTCAACTTCTTCAACTTTCTTTCAACTGTAATCAACTTACTACTATTTCTAATGCTGCTGCTACTACTGCTACTGCAGCTACTACTACTACTACTACTACTTCTAATACTGCTACTACTGCTACTTCTACTACTACTGCTACTACTACTACCTCTAATACTACTACTACTACTGCTAAAACTACTACTGCTAATAGTACTACTACTGCTACTTCTACTACTACTACTACTTCTAATACTACTACTACTTCTAATACTGCTACTATTACTACTGCTACTACTTCTAATACTACTACTACTTCTAATACTGCTACTATTACTACTGCTACTACTTCTAATGCTGCTACTATTACTACTGCTACTACTTCTAATACTACTACTATTACTACTGCTACTACTTCTAATACTACTACTACTTCTAATACTGCTACTATTACTACTGCTACTACTTCTAATACTACTACTACTTCTAATACTGTTACTACTACTGCTACTACTGCTACTAGTATTACTACTACTGTTACTACTACTACTATTTCTAATGCTGCTACTACTACTGCCACTACTACTGCTACTGCAGCTACTACTACTGCTACTACTACTACGTCTAATACTGCTACCTCTAATACTACTACTACTACTGCTACTGCTATCACTACTACTGCTACTACTACTACTACTTCTACTACTTCTCTCCTAATGCAGCTCTCCTAATGCTGCTGTCTGCACTTCTCCACTTTCATACACACGTAGGGGGCCACACACACACACACACACACACACACACACGTATTGGATTTGATGAATAAATAAAAATAAATCTGTTTAAATCTATATTTTAAGGTTTAAACTTTATGGCTTTTATTTTGAAGGCTGAAAGCCTAAACCGGAAGTTGTATTCATTGATATTCTGGTGAGCTTAACGCATGTAGCGTCTGTGTGCATCGAGTGGCTTTGACAAGCTGGAAGTCTCCCATTTCCCAGTTCACCTGAACGCACCACGTGTAAAAGCTGCCTGTGACGGTTAGAAAAATATCATTTGTGTTTTGGTAAGAGAAGGTGAGGGCAACGTCGCTTTATCGGCCAACTTAACGGTCATTTTACCGCTATGTTGGTCCAATGTAGGCTGAGACATTGTTTCTGTTTTTAAAATGTCATTAGATTTAACATTACTTGCTAACTGAGACAAGCGACAGCTTTCAGACATTAATGTTAGGTTGGTAGCGTTGAAGACTGCTTTGAAAACGTCAACTGCCCAGTGTTAACGTTAGCCTGCTTAGCTAGCAAGAGACTGACATTACTCTTTATGTAACGTTAACGTTAATAATGTTAGTTAGCATTGTTGACAAGTTATTTCCAGTCGACAACCAAGGTTGACCACTTCACTAGCTAACCGGGCTAACGTTAATGTGGCTATCTTATCGGTCATAGCTAGAAATTGCATTAGTTTGAAAAAACAGATGTAAAAATAGCGGCCAATTAAAGCTACAACATAGTAACCTGGCCAAAATTTTTTTAGATAAACCGGGTGGTGTTTTTTCATTGTCACTGAGATGATACAGATAAAGATATTTGAGACTAGTTAAACGTAAGAGAAGACTAGCCTGTATTTGTGATCTGACAGCTCTGGGGTGTGTGTAAATGTCTCATTGCTCTTGTATTTGCCCTGTATTTACAGATTGCCCTTGCTGAGACTCCTGCTTTGTGGGTGAGGATGTGTTCATGTGTGTTTTAAAGTAGCTCCAATCAAGTGAACAGAAACATTCGCTACTTTTTACCTTCAACATGAAATACTTGTGGTTACAGTGCAGTACCCAAATATATGCTTCGAATAAATGGGGATTTCATCACCTATAGTCTCACTGCAATAGTTTGTATATTGTAATGTAGTATTTTGATATGTCATGTGTTTTGATGGTGGTTTTTACTATGACAATTGTACTTTTTTTCTGAATTACTTAGGTGTTTTTTGTGACTGCTTAGTGGTAAATTCATGAACTAATCAATAACCTCTTAGCATATGTCTATCACTTTACAAGGGATTTACATTGCCTTGTAAATCCCTTGCAATACCATTTAAAACAGGGCAAAAATCTATGCCTGCATACATGTTCGTATTTCATCCCCTCAATTTTCTTTGCAATGCAGTTGTGGTGGTTATATCTTCCAGCACACTGCTTTCTTATGTGTAAATATTTGAGTGATAGGATTTGTAGTTTTTGAGTTATGAATGTTCATGCTTTACAGTAATTTTGCCTCTTTTCAACAGCTTTGTCTTCTGACAGCTCTGGGGTGTGTCAATGTCTCATTGCTCTTGTATTTACCCTGTATTTACAGATTGCCGTTGCTGAGACTCCTGCTCTGTGTGTGAGTATGCAGTGTGTTCACGTGTGTTTTAAAGTAGTTCCAATCAAGTGAACAGGAACATTCTCTACATTTTACCTTCAACATTAAATACTGCTGGTTACAGTGCAGTACCCAAATATATCCTTAGAATAAATAGGGATTTCAGCACCTATACTCTCACTGCAATAGTTTGTATATTCTAATGTAGTATTTTAATATGTCATTATGTGTTTTGATGGTGGTTTTTACTATGACAATTATACTTTTTCTGAATTGCTTAGGTGTTTTTGTTTTTGTTTGTGACTGCTTAGTGGTAAAGTTAAGTGTTTTTTTTTCCTCCTCCTTTGTTCACAGATTTCATTTCTGGTGATCACATCCTCAAGGTGAGTTAATTTTAGGTTGCCACTCATGTTATGATTCACACATGTGATCTTTGTGCTGCAGGGCAGTTTTGGGTTTATTCTATTGATTTCAGTCTGCCCACTCTCTCACATCCTGCTTTGTGTAGCCTTCCCAAGGTTTCTCCCTTTTTTTTTTTCCTTACTCAGGTTTTGTGGGCATTTTTCCCCGTTCACACAGGGGTCAAAGGTCAAACCAGTGCCGCTGTTGATTTAATTTGTTTCATAATGTGGCTGCTAAGAAGCCCTTTGATATTGTAATGGTGAGGAGGAGGGAGAGTATATACTGTATGTCTAACTGTTAATGTTGGACCTTAACACACAACAAGCCACGCTGTATGGATAGTTGTGTCCCTGCTGTGATGTTGCTGTGGCAATTTGCTCTGATCAGCTGCTTTTGTCTAACCCATCTCTCTCTTTCTCACTCTCACAGAGATTGTCGATTTGTCCTGAGCTACCCTCATCAGCAAGTTCACACTTTTTACAGTACCAAAGCAAAGTACCAAAACAAATTCTTAGAAAATAGGGATTTCAGCACCTGTAGTATCACTGCAATAGTTTGTATATTCTAATGTAGTAATAGTATTTTAGAGTGTATAGTGGACAGTACTCAAACACAAGAATCCCAAATATATATATTTTGTCATAACAAAGTGTGCAAAAAGTCAAGGGAGTTGACCAAAATCTTTAAGCAACTGCCTTAAAACTTGGACTCTTGAGTGTGTGCAGTGCAAACATTTAAGTGGTATTGCTCATTGAACAAATTTCAATCAATACTCAGCAAATACAACAAGAAAAAACATGTGGCAATTCAGAATTTGTTTTCAGTGATTTTATTCTGTGTCTTTCTATTAGTCTACAGTCAAAATAAGGTCAGTGGAACATAACACAATATTTTATGAAATTATCCACAGTTTTCCTAATACAATTTTAGAGTAATCTGACAAGCATATAAAGAGCCCATTGTCCACAGTGGATGCTGTAGTTGGTTTGTAAGACTACGCTCACTCCTAATTGTAAACCTTGCCTAATTACTGTAAATAGGCTGTAGGGCTATAGAGATACATGACAGATGTGCATATTAACTTGTTCTGATTTGTTTCTGACAGGTCTGTACACCACAGTAGGCTATGTCTGTTTCATGTTCATTGCACAGTTGACATTGTAAACCTTTTCAAACATCAGTACAGCATTAACCCAAACTGGATGTAAGCTGACAGGCATCTAATCGTACAGTTTACCCTTGTTCAAGGAGAACAACATTGTTTTTAGCCGTGCATCTATGAACAAGTGTTACAGGTACTGGTTTGTTAATTTCAATTATTTTACTCAACAACCGTGTCTTATGAATTTTTTCTTCTTGTCTTACAGGTGTGCTGCTGCTGCTGCCGCTGGTTCCAGTTGCACCTCTATACACGTTCCATCTTTCTATCCCTCTAGTCTATACCGCTCTGTCTTTTTTTGGATTTTCTTCTCTTTCTGTCCCTTATACTGCTCTATCTAAATTTTGGATTATTCTATCTTTCTCTCCTCTAGTCTATCCCACTCTATCTAATTTTGGATGACATTCTACCATTGTGTGACACAATTTGAGATTCTGCTTTGAGAAACTGCTTTGAAAAACGATTTTGAGATTTGCACCTTTTGATACATTGCTTTGGTGTTCACTATATTGATTGCATTGTCTGATTGCACTCACACCCCATTACACCGAATTGTCTCTCTCTGAATTCGTTTGCTCTCTCTCTCTCTCTCTCTCTCTCTCTTTCACACTCTCTCTGTTGCTAACTGTGCTCCCACTGCATTTGGCAGGATTTGAAAAGCACTAATCTGTATCCAGACAGAATTTAAAGAATTGCTATTCATAGACTACAGAACTACTGAGTACTTTAATATTGAAACTGAATAGAAAGAATATTGAACTGAGTTAACTACATATATTTAATTGTTTAGACTGTTTAGAGTTCTTTAGACTTGTGTGTACTGAATTATATTTAAACTATTGAGAATTTTATACATAAGTTAATTCTGATTGTTGCAGATCCACGCTAATAACAGTCTGAGTAGAATCCATTTGTTTGATCTGAATAGCCATATCAAAGTGTTTATTAAAAGTTGCCAAGGAGAAGAAACTCGACACATCTGAAGCAGCCGTATCCTGTCAGCAGAACAACGTACCTGACTGGTGAATGGTAAACAGGTGGTAGAATACTGATGCTGAAAGCACTCATATTTGTTTAGACTTTTCCCTAATACTTCATGCTCAACTGAGTGAGCTGAATTGAATTTGTTTACACTGAATTAAAATCAACTGATCTGTTGCATTTGACATAAGAAATTAGACAAATTTTAATAGTTTATTGATACAGAACTCTTGATACACATTTATTTACATCTGTTGCTATCTACTGTGTGTATTTTAGACGGATACCAGTTATATACACAACACTTACATATTACATTGATTTGATTTAGATTTGTGTTTACTGAATTACATTCAAATTAAACAAGTAGAAATAGCCTGCTGCTTGTAATATTTCAAAAGTACATTCTATTACTGATTACCAGGCAATTGAGTTGAGTCGTCTCAGAACTCAAATTTGACTGACATTACACTGAAAAGGAGTTATTACATTATTTTCAGTTCTTTTGGAGACAGAACAATTAATAGATAAGCTGATACAGATCATTCTTCATATTTCTGTATTGAGATCGCACTTACTGACATTTCTATCTCTGAATTGCATTTACTGCAATACATACCGTTCTCTACCAGTGTATATTTAAAGACGTAACATCTAAATATTGAGTAAGGTCAGGTAATTCCTTAGACCTGTCTGTAGCTGTCTGAATTCTATTGCAAACATATTTTGTAAATATAGTGGAAATAAGTGTTTGCTGCTTCCAAATACAAGAGTAGGCTACATCCTATTACTGATTGTAGCTGATAAATATAGTCTCAATTTCAGTTGTCAATAGCCATATCTGCCAATTTACAGCTACATTGTATAAGGTATCAAAAGAGAATCAACAACCTAAGTGGACATTTGAACTTTTATATTGACCTGTGTAGAACATTGAAGTGAGTGAGAAATACTGTTTGAGTGAAAAAAACTATAAAAAAAAAACTGTCATATCACCCAGTTCTTACAGTAGTGTTCATTGTATAGTGGTATTAACACTTGCACCTTAAATTTGGAATATAAGTAAATTTACAGAAAATATTTACATTTATTCCTGTTAGATTTACGCTGATTGCATTTCTATAGCAGTGTTTGTCACTTTTGTACACATTTTCATCACTTATTGATCCTATAGGGAACAAAGGTACATTTTATCTGTGTCCAATAGTGTAATAAAGAGTAAATACTTTGCAACAAGCTTATTTTCTTTGGGGAAAAACTGCTGAACTCGGGATAACCATGCCAAGGCGAGGGAAAAGATCAGAAGCATCAAAACAGCGTTGGAGGAAGCTGAGCTTAGAAGTTGGTGTACCCAGTCAGCAGACACACACAGCAGAGTCTGGTCACACAGCCCCTGTACAGGTCACAGCCAGCCAGCCAGATGTGATGTATGTCAGAGCCTCCCACTGCCAGGCTGATGCTAGATATAATGAGTACTCCAGAAATGCTCAGTGCGCTTGTAATTCTCTCACATTTCTTGTCCATCACAATGAAAATGAGCAGCTCCAAAGCCCTGATCTTGATTGCATACTGGAGGAAGGCGATGCTGTGTACACTAGTGTCAGGGCAATGCTCGAGATAGAGAACAGATTTAAGGAGAGACGTTTGGCCTTTGATGAGCTCCCATGCTGGGCTATGTGCAATAACCATGAGTACGATGTCATCAAAGCAGATGTAATGCATGGTTTCTTCACTGCTACTGCCCCTTGTGCAGAAATGGAAGCGCTGTACCCAAACCTTGCAACAAGACTTCAGTGTCTCTCAACCGATGTCAATCAAGCATTGCTTACATTATCTGGGACCACCATTGCTGTATTCAGAGACACCTCTGGAAGATATGGCATCTTTGACCCACACTCCAGGTCAGCTGATGGACTGATACTGATGGAACACTCTGGAGGCAAAGCTTTAATGCTGTCTTTCAAAAGTTTGAGATTTGAGAGTAGGGCTGAAACGATTCCTCGAGAAACTCGAGTAACTCGATTACTAAAAATCATCGATGCAAATTCTTTGCATCGAAGCTTCGTTTAATCCATATAACTATATACACACTCAGTGTTTCGCACGGATGATTATTACTGTTGCACAACGCGCTGGAGAAAGAGAGAGAAAATAGCGAGGGGCGAAGAGAAGAGACAGGCCAGAGAAAACGACAGAAAGTGTCCAAAGTTTCGGATCCAGTGTTGCCAACTTGGCGACTTTGTCGCTAGACTTAGCGACTTTTCAGACCCCCCTGGCGACTTTATTTCTCAAAAGCGACTAGCAACAAATCTGCCGACTTTTTCTGACCATGGGAAGCAATGTTAATGTGTTGAATCCCAAAGCATTTGGCAATAAATTGGTTCGGCTGATGCCGGTTTTCTCTACTTGCTTGTCTAATCCAGAGGGGTCTGACGATCACAGCGCTTCCCACACACAGCGTAGCTCCTTCCCTCCGCTGAGAGCAGGGACTGTAGGATATGGTCCACTTGTAATTTCTACCGGCGTACGCCGAAACTGGCCCCGGTGGGCGGAGTCAGCACTTAATATTAAAACGGGATGAGATGAAGGCTAGTAAAGAAAATAAAATGCTGCAGTCAATTTGTGAAAGCCTGAGCTTCATTCATGTTATTATTATGATAGTCACACACATACACACACACACACACACACCTACTCCCCTCACAGTGATGCATAAAATACCCCAGAAAGCAAAATATCAGGTGGTGTAAGTAGCAATTGGAGCCTAAAATGCACCAGTCCAATACAGCAGGTATATTCAGTTTAGTTTGATTGCAGTGAGTAGGGTCAGCAGGTGTAGGGCAACCCTTCAACATAGTAAATAAATGTACATTAGCCAGTCTTATGAACTTGTATGATATTTAGGCCTAGTAATAAATATCAATAATAATTATTATTTCACCTCGTTTTCAGTAAATCACAGTGTCGTATGGACAGCTTCGTGCGGACAGCTTTTCTCTTTTGTATATTTACTATTGCTCTTTAATAAAGCAAAAGTATTTCTTATCCGATTACTCGATTAATCGATGGAATAATCGGTAGAATACTCGATTACTAAAATAATCGATAGCTGCAGCCCTAATTGAGAGATTACATATGATGTTTGACTGGGTGTCTCCTGATAAGCAATATAATTTCATGCCCGTCTCATTTCAGAGGGTAGATGTATCTGTAAATGATGTTCCACACCAAGCAGATCCTGCTGCACACATCCCTGATCCAGCTGCATGTGCTGAAACGGCAGAGGTCACACTTTCTGTTCAGCAAGTTGAAACACAGACCGGTAATGATGCAAAATTATCAAACCAACAACAAGGAAAGACTTCATATGGCAAGCAATTTGAGCTACATGCATCCAGTAATTTAAAAAAAATGACCAAAGGGCAACGGAAAAAGAAAATTCAAAGAGCTGTAGCAAAGAGAAAAAGTGAAAAAGCTTCAAGCTATGAAAACAGAAAGGCAAAAAAGAGGCTGCATGATAAGAACAAATATTCAAAGTCTCTACTGTTCAGGATGAATAAAAAACTGTCATTAAATTATTCAAATGACTTTGAATACCGTGCAAAGAAAATAAGTAATATCAGTACACGATACAATCAAGATGAAAAATTTCGGATGAAACGGAAATCCTATA
>NW_027605379.1:0-15000 GCF_048128805.1 Centroberyx gerrardi | reverse complement strand
TTGAGCTGCAGGTTCAGTGTTGAGCTGCAGGTTCAGTGTTGAGCTGCAGGTTCAGGTTCAGTGTTGAGCTGCAGGTTCAGGTTCAGTGTTGAGCTGGAGCAACAGATCAGAACTAAACACTTCTGAAAGGTTCCTGTGTTCATGTTCATTACTGCTGTCTGTGTGTCAGTTGCTGTCTGTCAGTTGCTGTCTGTGTGTCAGTTGCTGTCTGTCAGTTGCTGTCTGTCAGTTGCTGTCTGTCTGTCAGTTGCTGTCTGTCAGTTGCTGTCTGTGTCAGTTGCTGTCTGTGTCAGTTGCTGTCTGTCAGTTGCTGTCTGTGTGTCAGTTGCTGTCTGTCAGTTGCTGTCTGTGTCAGTTGCTGTCTGTGTCAGTTGCTGTCTGTCAGTTGCTGTCTGTGTCAGTTGCTGTCTGTGTCAGTTGCTGTCTGTGTCAGTTGTCTCTAACAGGCTGGACTCCACACTATCACAGGACAGTTCAGTCATTCTTGCAGTTTGGACACATTATGCAAATCTGAAATTGGTTTTAAATGGACACATTTTTCCAGTCTGTATTTTGTAATAAGAAGTGTGTTCAGTGTTGTGATGTTTTCTTTCCTCTCTTCAAATACATTTCACTGCTTCAGCGATCAGTGAAGTTTCATCTGTTCTTACATCAATAAAAGGAATAATGAAATGTATTTATATTTCTGTTCTTTCCATCTCCCTTCTCCTCTTTCTGTGTCCAGGTTCTGTTTGACGTGAAAAACGCTGCTCACTGTGCCAAGTTTGGAGAAGAAATCCCTCCATGGAGCTGAAGGAGAGGAAGAGGAGGAGGAGGAGGAGAAGAAGAGGAGGAGGAGGAGGAGAAGAAGAGGAGAGAAAGAAGAGGAGAGGAAGAAGAAGAGAGGAGAAGGACATGGCCTTTATAACAAAGACCTTAGACAAAACCTGACACCCTCTCTGCCTTCAAGTGTCTGTCTGTCTGTCTGTCTGTCTGTCTGCCTGTCTGTCTGTCTGTCTGTCTGTCTGTCTGTCTGTCTGCCTGTCTGTCTGTCTGTCTGTCTGTCTGTCTGTCTGTCTGCCTGTCTGTCTGTCTGTCTGTCTGTCTGCCTGTCTGTCTGTCTGTCTGTCTGCCTGCCTGTCTGTCTGTCTGTCTGCCTGCCTGTCTGCCTGTCTGTCTGTCTGCCTGTCTGTCTGCCTGTCTGTCTGTCTGTCTCTCTGTCTGTCTGCCTGTCTGTCTGTCTGTCTGTCTGTCTGTCTGCCTGCCTGTCTGTCTGTCTGCCTGTCTGTCTGTCTGTCTGTCTGTCCTTCTCCAGTAGATATTTGTATTGATAGCAGAATGTAATTGGACTGTTCAGTGTGTTGCCATGGATACTACAGTCAGTAGCAGCGGTGCTTTGTGGGAAATGTAGTCCAACCCAGCTGCAGCTGGAGCCTTGCGACTACGGTGTCCCACAGCTGCCAAAAAACAAACTCACATGCAAAAAAGAAAAAAACAGATATAAATGTTTTTGTATTCACTCTGCACACAGACTGGAGCTGGAGCTGGACCAGCTGGAGTCTGACCCACCACACACACACACACACACACACACACACAGAGAGCAGCATCAGGACTGAAGCACATGTTGGACATTAAGTCTGCACCCGGAAAACTGACGGTTCTGGCTCCAGGGTTCTGTAGTTCAGGTGCTCAGTGTGGTTCTATATGGAACCATAAAGACTCAAAGAACCCTCTGATTGGTTAAAACAGAATAAAGAACCCTGTGTGGTTCTTAAAGAGTTCTTGTAATCCTGCTGTTTTGGAACAGTTCATATAATCTGAAAGGGTTCTTTACAGCACTGTAAAGGTTCTATGTAGAACCATTTGAGCAGCGGTTCTCAACCTTTTGGCTTGTGATCCCTCAGAACGCCCCGCTGCAGAACCCACAGGAACCCACACGGATCATATGAAGAATGATCTTCCTCTTTCAGTTTGTTTCACTGATCAGAAAAAATTAAAGAAAAAAAATCCAGTTCACCATCTGGAGGAGCGCTTGATTTGATCTGTGTGAGTACCATGAAGTTTCTGGCAAAACAAAATCAAACGCTACTTCAGTGGAATCACGTTTGAAAGTATTGATTATTGATTATGTGTTAATCTGCATTATTCCCATCAGACCTGGAGATGTTTGTGTTTCAGATGTCAGGCAACATGAGGTGCGTTTGATTTGCTCTAATCTGGATAACGAGTCGACTCTTCAGAGTGTCAGGATGAAACGAATCAAGCGCTCCTTCAGCAGCTCAGATGCTGGACTGGAGACTGTGTGTTTTAAATCTCCCAGGTTCTGACAGACAAGTGAAGGCACCGCTGTGTGCTTCAGTTTTATTTACAGCACACTTTGCTACAGTAACAGCGGTGTGAATATATATCCTGTGCAATATTCTGTTTATGAGCATCGATACCGTTTTCTGCCTGTTTTATAATCGTTTTATTGGAATTAGGATTTTGTTGAAATGTATCTTTGTGTTTTTTCTTAAAGCTCAGAACCAACAGCAGCTTTAAAGCTTTTACATTCAATTAGAAAGTAAGCAGTCAAACAGGAAGGGCAGTTTAAGGAGGTTTTATGGATCTCCCCCATTTAAAAACTCCCTCAACTCATTTTAAGGGGATTTTGAGAGAGACTTGTTTTTTTATATATTGTCAGAATCTGCTTTGTCAACATAACTATTTACAGTTATTAGTAAACGTTTTATTTCCTTTGTTCCATCAGAAGTTTCCTCCGACCGGATCTCGGTGTTCCACTTGTTCAGACTGAAAGGTTTAATAAACATAAAGAAAGAGATTCACTTCAAAACAATTCAGCAGCAGGACTCGTTTTTTTTTCTTCTATAATTGTCAGAATCTGCTGTGTCGGCGTTCCTTTAAGTGATTTTCAGCCTGTTCAGTTCTCCAGGCTCCAGCAACAGATCACAGAATCACTGATTTTGGGGTTTTATAATGAAACACAACCCAAGACACTACCGGAGTCACACTGAGATTTAAACAGAGACACTGTGGCGCTTCCATCCTGTTTGGATGAAGAAGAGCTTTTCTATTCTGCTCTATTTGAATCTGTCCTGTTGTCATGTGACGTTCCCTCTGTCTCCCACGTTTCACTTTGTTTTCCCTGAGCGGACGTTTTCATTCAGTCTTGTTTCTCTGCTCTCTGGTTAAAATCTCCCCATGTTTTCACCAAATAGCTTCATGTAGCTAATAACATAATATTTTAATATTTTTAATTAGTGACAGTGTTCCTTCAGTCAGAGCTGAGGTCTGTTTGGAGTAAATCTGGTTAAATGTGGATTGAAGCGTCTCTGAGATGATTTCTGATTCCTGTTGGTTCTGCTGCTGCGTGCTGATTGGCTGTTAAAAGACACCAGCTGTTTAAATCCACTTCCTGTCTGCGTCTGTGTTTCTCCAGTTTGTCTCTCTGTGTTTCTGTTTCCAGCAGCTACAATGTGTGATACGAGAAAATGTTTCAGGATGTAAAACCTCAGCGGTAAACGTCAGGTTTTGGTGTCAGTCCCTCAGAATCAAAGAGCGAGGGCTTCTTTCTAGAGCCGCCATTTTGCACCGAGAGACGTTCAGCAATCATACAGGGAGAAATCCATCGTAGAAGAGGAGAGAGACCAGTTTCTCCACCACAGGAGCAGGAGAGAGACCAGAATGCACTGCAGCAGCAGGAGAGAGACCAGAATGCACTGCAGCAGCAGGAGAGAGACCAGAATGCACTGCAGGAGCAGGAGAGAGACCAGAATGCACTGCAGCAGCAGGAGAGAGACCAGAATGCACTGCAGCAGCAGGAGAGAGACCAGAATGCACTGCAGCAGCAGGAGAGAAGCAGTTTATTGGATGATAGCAGATAGATTTAGAAATTTCATCCGTCCTTAAAAAACGGAGTGGATCGATGAATTAAAACAGGAACAATCAGCTGTTTAAAGCTGGAAGTGAACGCTCTGTGTTTCCAGATGACATCACTCTGCTTCGCTGCTGTGATTGGTCAAAGATTTTGATAACTGACAACTAACATCGACCAATCAAGTCGGGGCGAGAAATGATATCAGCGACTCGTTGAAAGACTGACCAGACTGATATGAATCACCTGCAGATTCATAAAGTGCTGAAGACTGAGACTCATGGAGCTGGACAGCAGGAGACAAATCCCTGTTTCCATAGTAACGACACCATCAAACCAAACCTTGTGACGTTTTCTGTTTCTGTTCAAAATCCCAAATCAGCGACTTTAAAGTTTCATCCAGAGTCTGAACTGTTCTTGTTGTCTCACCAAGAGGATGAACTGAAAATATACCTGCTGAGAATATTTACCATAATGTTTCACAGAAATATATCACCGAGCTTTCTTCAGTGTTTCTTGAGTTTTCAAAGCTGTTTTCTGTGTAGAATCAGCAGCTGTGTTCATTTAAAACCTGCTCACTGACAGTGGACCGGGTCTGGAGTAGAACCGAGGCAGAAGTGACACCAAGTCAGCTTCAGTCCAGTCCCAAGTCTAAATGTAGATTACCAAGTCCAAGTCATTAATGTGAAGTCCCAAGTCTAAATGTAGAACACTGCTAGTTCTCTCCTGGTTCTCTGCAGGTTCCCTTCTGGTTCTGGACTCAGAACCTGCAGGGGTTTCTCATCAGTGACTGAAGGTTTTTGTTACGTCCAGATGATCAGAGTTTAGTCTTTTTCTCCTCAGACAGTTTGGACTCTACAGCAAATAACAACTAAGATATTTAACAAATTTATACATTTAGAAAACCCAACGCTGTGCCTGACCCAGGTTCTCCTCAGGACCATCAGCTTCATGGGTAATGTATAGAACACAGTGGAACACGGTGGAACACAGTGGAACACGGTGGAACATGGTAGAACACAGTAGAACACGGTGGAACACAGTAGAACACAGTGGAACACAGTAGAACACGGTGGAACACAGTAGAACACAGTAGGACACAGTGGAACACAGTGGAACACAGTAGAACACAGTAGGACACAGTGGAACACAGTGGAACACAGTAGAACACAGTAGGACACAGTGGAACACAGTAGAACACAGTAGAACACAGTGGAACACAGTAGAACACAGTAGGACACAGTGGAACATGGTGGAACACAGTGGAACACAGTAGAACAGTAGAACACAGTAGAACAGTGGAACACAGTAGGACACAGTAGGACACAGTGGAACACAGTAGAACACAGTGGAACACAGTAGGACACAGTGGAACACAGTGGAACACAGTAGGACACAGTAGGACACAGTGGAACACAGTGGAACACAGTAGAACACAGTAGGACACAGTGGAACACAGTGTTCCTGATCTGACCAGCAGGGGGAACCAGACTCTGAGTTTCAGTGTCTGTTCTGGGTTCCTCTGACAGACAACAAGCTGCTGAGGAACACGGAACATGACTCCTGCTGTAACACTGTGGTTCTCTGCACTGGAACCAAAGCAGAACTCAGAACCCTCCAGGAGAGAACCTTCACCTGCCTGCAGAACCTCAGTCTGCCTGCAGGTGGAGCTGTGAGGAACATCTGACTAATGATGTGATATCATACCAACAGTTTGGATTCTGCATGAGAACATGAAGCAAACAAAGCAGAATACTCAACTTTGTAGTAGAATTTTGTTATAGTGCTACTGTTATACTCTCTCTCTCCTCCTCTCCTCCTCCTCTCCTCTCTTCTCTCCTACTATCCTCTCCTCTCTCGTCCTCTCCTCTCCTCGTCTCTCCTCTTTCCTCTCCTCCTTGTCTCTCTTCTCTCTCCTCTCTCTTCCTCTCCTCTCCTCATCTCTCCTCCTCTCTCATCTCCTCTCCTCCTCTCTTCTCTCCTACTATCCTCTCCTCTCTCTTCCTCTCCTCTCCTCTCCTCCTCTCTCTTCCTCTCCTCTCCTCCTCTCTCCTCTCTCTTCCTCTCCTCTCCTCGTCTCTCCTCTCCTCTCTTCCTCTCCTTCTGTTTCTGGTGATGATGTGACAGTTGGTTATTTGCTGCTGATCCGGCGGTCCGCCATTATTATTATTATTATTATTATTATTATTATTATTATTATTATCAGTATTAGTATTAGAAACCCCCCACCCGGGAATAAAGGAATACGAATAAAGGATTATATTTTTTCTCTCTCTCTTTCTATTTCGCTGCGTCTCTCCATCCTTCGCTCCGTCTGCAGCTTCTGATCCTGCAGGCAGAGAGAGAGACAGGCGGAGAGACAGACGGGTAGAGTCAGACAGACAGGCAGGCAGGCAGACAGACAGGCAGAGCTCCATCGCTCCAGCAGCCTCCAGTCAGGTATTTTCTTGTTTTTCTGTCTCTTCATGTGAACTGCATGCTGCGGCTTTCATATCAGCAGAGATTTAATATTTAATACTCGGTTCGTTATCGGTGTTGTTGGAGACATTTTGGGTTTCGTCAGTTCTTGCATCTTGTTTCGAGTCAGCGACAGGAAGCCTGATGAGCGATATTCAGTACAGATATTAATGATTTTTTCTTTTGTTTTTGTCTGCTAATCCATAAATAAAATCAATCAATCAATCAATCAATCAATGTACCGACATTTCTCACTGCGTTATGAATTAGCGACGGATCGTTTTCATGTGTAAACATCCAAGCGGTGTGTGTGTGTGTGTGTGTGTGTGCGTGTGTGTGTGTGTGTATAACGTTGTGAATACGGTATATCGGTAATCAACATGTATGATGTAAGCTATTCTGCTGACAGCGGTACAGCAGACTGTGTGTGTGTGTGTGTGTGTCAGTCTGATGCTGTAAGGTAATATACAGATATGTGTGTGTGTGTGTGTGTGTGTGTGTGTGTGTGCGCATAGGCGGTTTTACCATAAGGCATAGGTAGGCAATTGTTTGGGGCCTCGTCCGCCAAAGGGCCTCGTGTTTTTATTTTATTTTCTATGAATTCCACCTGTTCTAAATGAATGCGCGTTCATGAGAATTTTGAGACCGGAAGACCGAAGTCCTACTATCAGAAATAAGTCAACTAAAGCATATAATATTTAATATAATTCAACAGTGGAATCAAAGGTCCTGCTAAAGCCAAGGAATGGGAAAAAATATCTTGTGCTGTTAATGCAGTGTCGTCTGTTGTGTGTTCCCTTATGAAAATACACTATAGGCCTATAGCCTACTACATTTTAGATGAATACTAAATAAATATCCCAACAAATCTATAATTCCCTATAGGAATATTATAGTGATACTACAGAAGACGAAAATACCATGATATGGTCACTATAAACTCACTAGTGAGTACCACAGACACTCTAAGTCCCTATCGGAGTATTATAGGAATATTATAGGACTATAGTGATTTGTCGTTAGGGCACCATCACAGAAAAAAAAAAAGAAAAAAAAGAAATGGCTTGACATGAAATTAGCAGACACATGACTGCGTTTACATGGACTTGAGTATCCCGGTTATGAGGCTTATCCCGGTTCTGATCATATTCGGGATATGGCGTTTACATGGAACACAGAGACATCTGGTTATTCATATCCCCGTATACATGATAGATACTAGTATTCCGGTTACTGATTACTGCATGCTGTGTGCGCAGGCGCCTGTGATGTTTACAACACAAACCGGCAATTTTGAAATCGTTAATCTGATATTCCTCTGTAACTGTTAACCTTAAATTAATTTCACTGTTTTGTTTTGATGTTTGGCCTCGTAGTAAATTAATGTTTCTTTAGTATTTTCCACCGTGAGCTGACTGGCTCCACTGTAGGTGTTGGGAAACCGGCGTCCTGTAGTCTGTACACTACAGACTTGAACAGGTCAGCATTTCGATGCTTTCTCCCATCTAAACTGCCAAGTATATTTAATTCTTTCATCCCCGAAAGACAAAGCTCAGTTTCCTCATCGCTCCAGAAGTGAGACGCTCTCCTTGCCGCCGTTGTTTGTGTTTTTCTGTTACGTCACTCGGCTGAAGCCGCGCCTGCGCAGGTAGTCGGCGGCGGTCAGAAACCGGGATAAGATGTTTACATGCAACAGTATCCCGGTTTTTTCGGAGTACTCCAGCTAGCATAATCGGGTTTCTCAAAACCGGGATAAGGGCTTATCCGGGTTTCTGAAATCGGGATATGATGTTTACATGCGCAAACACAAAAACGGGATACGGGATACTACACAAAAACCCGATCATAACCGGGATACTCAAGTCCATGTTGTTTCTAAATGCTCTCTGGACCCCAAGTGAAAGTTTTTCATTTTATTGTCTGCACATGCAACTTCCCCACACTTCTTCTGCAAGTAAATTCCAAAACTTTTCCATAACTTCATACTGAAGTTTTTACTCTTTTTGTATGAAGCAACTTTTACAAATACTATGACACTGAAAATGTATTTTACTGCAGACTCAAGGTCGTAAACACATGAGCAGCATGGTCGGTGTTAACAGCAGCTCTGGATTGGTTTTCCTCTGATCTTACAAACAGAACGCTCAGTAAAGACGGCAGTCAGCTGGTGTGTCCTGTAGCGTCCCGCAGGGCTCCGCTGCGGGTCCCGTCCTGTGGCGTCCCGTCCTGTGGCGTCCCGCAGGGCTCCGCTGTGGGTCCCGTCCTGTGGTGTCCCGTCCTGTGGTGTCCCGTCCTGTGGCGTCCCGCAGGGCTCCACTGTGGGTCCCGTCCTGTGGTGTCCCGTCCTGTGGCGTCCCGCAGGGCTCCGCTGTGGGTCCCGTCCTGTGGTGTCCCGTCCTGTGGCGTCCCGTCCTGTGGCGTCCCGCAGGGCTCCGCTGTGGGTCCCGTCCTGTGGCGTCCCGCAGGGCTCCGCTGTGGGTCCCGTCCTGTGGTGTCCCGTCCTGTGGCGTCCCGCAGGGCTCCACTGTGGGTCCCGTCCTGTGGTGTCCCGTCCTGTGGCGTCCCGCAGGGCTCCACTGTGGGTCCCGTCCTGTTCTCTCTACATGCTTCCTCTTGGTCAAATCGAGCACCAGATTTTATTCCAGTGTTATGCTGATGACACCCGACTCTACCTCCCTCTGAAACCCAATGATCTGCGCTCCTTAGACCAGTGGTTCTCAACGTGGGGTCCAAGGACCTCCAGGGGTCCTTGAGGGGGTTCCAGGGGGTCCCCAGCAAACTGATGTATTGTTAAACTTCACCATTATTTAATTTACAAGAAGAACACAGAGGATGTAGAAGATATGTAGACTATTTTGATGATAGTTTGACTGTTATCTCTCTACCTACAATACAGATAGATGGAATTCTGGACAAAATCAAATCTGACAATAAAAATATTCTCAGATTTGGGTCAAATGGGGATCCGTGGGCCTAATGTGTATTACATCAGAGGTCCTTGATATGAAAAAGGTTGAGCTTCAAAGACAACCTCAGGATTGTCTAGAAGATATCGAATGTTGGCTGGCTTGTAACTTCCTCTGACTGAACAAGAGAAGGTCAGAGAAGGTCAGAGAAGGTCAGAGTTCATACTGTTTGGACTTCACTTCTCCCATCACTGACGGCCTCAGCCAGTTGCCCCCCTGATGTCAGGCCCTGTGCCAAGAATCCTGGGGTATTTTTTGACTCAGACCTGAACTTTAACAGATAAACAGATCACCTCAGTAGTCAGATCCAGTTTCCTCCAGCTCAGAACCAGATCCAAAGTCGAGTCCTTCTTCTCTTTTCACCACCTCGAAATAATCAATCATGTCTTCATCTCCCCATTTGATGAGATTTTGTCAAATCTGAGAATATTCAGATTTGATTTTGTCCAGAACTCCATGACTGATGACTGATAACAGAGAAACTATGATTCTTCTATCAATCTTCTACATTCTCTAATTGTGTTAACTTGAAATGAAATAATAGTGAAGTTTAACAATTCATCAGTTTGCTGGGACCCCCTGGAACCCCTCAAGGACCGCTGGTGGTCCTGGGACCTCACGTTGAGAACCACTGTCCTGCACCAGTTTCCTGCAGGTCTCTCGGGTCGTTAGATTTGGTCCTTCTGTTGGCGTCTTTAAATCGCACCTTAAAACCTCCTCTGTTCTGTAGCCTCGGCTTCTGTAGGATTTACTTTTTTTGTTTTTATGTTTCGTTTTTTTGTGTCTATAAATAAAATGTTTTATTGCACAGAATGTCCTGAGTGCTTTCTCTCTCACTTCGTTCACTTCTTTCTCTCTCTCTCTCTCTGTCTCTCTCTCTCCCTCTCCCTCCCTCTCCCTCTCTCTCTCTCTCTCCCTCTCTCTCCCTCTCCCTCTCTCTCTCTCTCTCCCTCTCCCTCCCTCTCCCTCCCTCTCCCTCTCTCTCTCTCTCTCCCTCTCTCTCCCTCTCCCTCTCTCTCTCTCTCTGTCTCTCTCTCTCTCTCCCTCTCCCTCTCCCTCTCTCTCTCTCTCTCTCTCTCTCTCTCTCTCCAGTCATGTCGGTGTCTCCCGCCCTGGCGGACCTGTCTCGTCTGTACCAGACAGAGTTTGTTCGCAGCGCCCGGGCGGTGGGCGTGCTCTGGGCCGTCTGCTCGCTCTGCTTCGCCATCATCCAGGTCGTCATCCTGGTGCAGCCGTCCTGGATCGGCACCGCCGCCGTCCACCAGCAGGGGGCCGGCCCCGCCCCGCCCAGCGGCACCCTGGGACTGTTCGAGGTGGGAGGGCCCTCTCTCTGTCTGTCTCTCTCTCTCTCTCTCTCTCTCTCTCTCTCTCTCTGGACTATATTACTATTATCATAATGAATATTATAGTAGGTATTATTAGTATTATTAGTAATATTGAGGATTCAGCTGATATTGGTTTCTAAAGGCTGATGCTGATGTTTCTGGACTGCAGCTGCTGGTATTTTGAGCAACTATTCAGTATCTTTAAATTTAAGTTTTCATGTCAAACTACTCCCCAGGGTTCAGTGTTTCTGCAGAGTTTGTTCTTGTGAAGGTGAAACATTCAGAGCATCATGGGAAACTAAAACTACTGGAACCAGACGGATGAAATTCTGTTGTGTCAGAGGAACAACAGTCAGTCTTCTAACACTGTGTGTGTGTGTGTGTGTGTGTGTGTGCGTGCAGGTGTGTGTGGAGTCGGACTGGCCCGTCCCGGCCTGTCGGGGGGGTCTGTCCAGCCTGGCCCCCCTGCCGGCCTTCCAGTCGGTGGCGGTGCTGGTGGGCGTGTCTCTGTGGTCGGTGTGGAGCAGCGTGTTCTGCCTCGCTCTGTTCAGGTTCTGCAACGCAGCCACAGTGTACAAGATCTGTGCCTGGCTGCAGCTCACTGCAGGTACTGATACTACTACTGTAGTACTGTAGTACTGTAGTACTACTACTGATACTACTGTAGTACTGTAGTACTACTACTGATACTGATACTGGCTGCAGCTCACTGCAGGTACTGATACTGATACTACTGTAGTACTGTAGTATTGATACTGATACTGATACTACTGTAGTACTGTAGTACTACTACTGATACTGATACTGGCTGCAGCTCACTGCGGGTTAGTGTAACTACTACTATTGTAAAATTTCCACCTCATATACATTCAAATATCTATCTGTGTCTCTCTCTGCCTGTCTGTCTCTCTCTCTGTCTCTCTGCCTGTCTGTCTCTCTCTCTCTCTCTCTCTCTGTCTGTCTCTCTGCCTGTCTGTCTCTCTCTCTGCCTGTCTCTCTCTCTGCCTGTCTGTCTCTCTGCCTGTCTGTCTCTCTCTCTGCCTGTCTCTCTCTCTGCCTGTCTGTCTCTCTGCCTGTCTGTCTCTCAGGTTTCTGTCTGGCTCTGGCCTGTCTGTTGTTTCCAGACTCGTGGGAAAGTCCGGAGATGCGAGCGCTGTGCGGAGAGGGGGTGAGTCACAGGAAGTGATGTCACTAAACATCCAACACAACCAGGAAGGGAAGACAGAGACTGACCTGTCTGTCTGCTCTCCTGTCTGTCTGCTCTCCTGTCTGTCTGCTCTCCTGTCAACAGCAGCGGGACAGCGAGCGTCTGATCTGCAGACCGGTTCAGATTCAGAGTTATCAGTCCGGACCTGAGCTGGGACCTGAGCACCTCCAGCGGGTGCTCAGGTCCCAGCTCAGGTCCGGACTGAGCACCTCCAGCAGGTGCTCAGGTCCCAGCTCAGGTCCGGACTGAGCACCTCCAGCAGGTGCTCAGGTCCCAGCTCAGGTCCGGACTGAGCACCTCCAGCAGGTGCTCAGGTCCCAGCTCAGGTCCGGACTGAGCACCTCCAGCAGGTTTCTGTCAGAGGCTTCTCCTCTCCAGCAGCAGCAGACAGTCCAGGATCACACAGAACAATAAAGGAGCGAACTGGAACTGAAAATGGTTCTTCGGAGTGATGCCATAGAAGAACCATTTCTGGCTCCACAAAGAACCATTCAGACCAAGGTTCTTTAAAGAACCATTTCTGCATTTCTCCTTTGCTTAGACTCCTGCATTGTGTTTTTGTTTATCTGTCCTTGTATCGCCTCATTTGCAATTGGACAATATAAACTATGGGGGGGGTTTGGTTGTTTTCCACATTTATGCCATCAGCCACCATCCAATAACTAAGAATTAAGATTCTTTGGAATATTCAAAGGTTCGTGAATGGTTCTTTGTGGAACTAGAAATGGTTCTTCTATGGCATCACTATGGCACCATTTTCGGTTCCAGTTCGCTCCTTTATTGTTCTGTCTGGTTTCCCCTCCTGGTTGTGTAGACGGTTCAGTATCTTCTGACTACAGTAGAAAAAAGATGGTTTACACTCCAAAAGAAGCAGGTTTTCCAAAACTTTTATGTTCTCATTATGCTGTTTTTTTTTTTTTATAAATGCAGAGGAAACATCATGCAGTCTGTAATATACTGTAGGTGTATAGAAAATTCACCGATCTTTAGAGTTCCAAAAATAACAAAAATAACCATAAAATGACTCCATACAGCTCGTGAAGCATAATCCAAGTCATGCGATCTCTCTGTGAGTGGAAAAAAACCTAAATTTTATCCATTATTTCATGCAAATCGAGTCTTTCTGCATTGTATTTACTTCTGCATTACCAAACTTTACATGGCCACCGTGTGTGGACAGAGTTTACACTGGCATATAATGACTGAATTTTCATTTCTGGGTGAACTATTCCTTTAAAGACTAGAAGAAGGATTTTGAAATCTGTTCTAGAGGATTCGAGGAGCCAGTCCAGATCACGTAACATAGGAGTTGTGTGATGGCCGGCCTAGTAACGGCTGTCTTTGGGAGACCAGTATATGGAGGCACTGCAGTAATCAAGGCAGCTGGAAGTAAAAGGATGGACAAGCTGTTCTGCATCCTGCTGTGTTGAAGGTCTCAGCTCGACTCTGTGGAAACAAGTGGAAAAAGGCAGTTAGTCTAGTCAAGGAATTAGAATGAGCTTTAAAATTAAGATCTGAGTCTAAAATAACACCCACGTTTCTCACTTGTGTTCGTCTGTGTGGCCAGTTCTCCCAGTTTGGCTTGAACAAAATCCCTTTTGGATTCAGGACCCTTCTCTTCATTTAGTTTAAAAAAATATTCGTATTACTCATCCATTCATTTATGGCTGAGACGCAGTGAGCCAGACCACAGAGGTGTCAGGTCATCTGACAGACACGTACAGCTGTGTATCGTCAGCATAGGCCTGAATATTCTCTCCATGCTGCTGGATGATGACACCCAGTGGGAGCATGTACAGTGAAAATAACAGAGGTACTAAGACGCTTCCTTGGGCCACACCATAATCAACATCAACTGGTTTGGAGATGTTCTCCAATTTGTACAGAAAATTTTCATCCAGTGATATAAGAGTGAAACCATTTAATAACAATGCCGGAGAGACCAAGCCATATCTTGTGGCGATCTAATAAAATGTTGTCGTCGATGGTGTCGAATGCGGCACTCAGGTCTAGCAGGACAAGAAGTGACACAAAGCATCTGCATTTAATCTAAGATGGCGTAGGACTTTACCCAGGATGCAGTGCTGTGGTTCGCCCTGACCGGACTGAAGTGTCACTAGGATGTCGTTCTCAGAAAGGTGTTGAAAACCACTTTCTGCAGGACTTTACTCAAAAGGTGTCAGAGGTGTGACCAAGTCATCTTCGCTCGAGTCCCAAATCAGTCTCAAGTCTTAAAGCACAAGTCTCAAGTCAAGTCCCAAGTCTAAATGTAGATCACCAAGTCAAGTCCAAGTCAGTCTTATGTCATTAATGTCAAGTCTCAAGTCTAAATGTAGAACAGCAAGTCAAGTCAGAACAAATCAAGAGTCCAGTATCAATTTAATATCTTAAAGAAAACTAAATATCTAGGACTTTTCAATGCAATATGGTTTTAATAGGATAAAAACTTGGTAAGAGCATCATGAGTTTGATTTCTATAATCAGTTTCAACTTCAATAAATTCAATCATTCCATACAAATTCAGAAAACAGAATTTAAATTCAGTCGTCCGCTGGAACAAATCTCATCACTTTCAATCTAAGTCATTTACACAAACACAAGATCTCAAGTCAAGACTTTAGAAACCTTTTCAAGTCATCAAAGTACAAGTCAGAGTCAAGTCCCAAGTCACCAGAACCCAAGTCAAGTCAAGTCCCAAGCAATTAAAATTGTGACTTGAGTCTGACACAAGTCCAAGTCATGTGACTCGAGTCCCCGCCTCTGAAAGGTGTAGATTAGAGACGGGCGGCAGTTACTAAGAGCAGAGGAGTCCAAGTATTGGTCTGACAGTATTGGTGAAGTATTGATGCAACAGTATAGATCATGTATTGATCTGGCAGTATTGGTGATGTATTGGTGATGTATTGATGATGTATTGGTGATGTATTGGTGATGTATTGGTGTCCGGTCTGCAGGTGAGCAGCTTCTCCCCGGGGAACTGCTCGGTGCACTGGGCCTACATCCTGGCCATACTGGGAGTTCTGGACGCTGCCATACTGGCCACACTGGCCTTCGTCCTCGCTAACAGACAAGACGCTCTGCTGCCTCCAGACAGCAAGGAGGGTGAGGCACACACACACACACACACACACACACACACTGACAAGAGAAGGGATTTCAATGTGAAAATATCTATAAGTAATTGATATA
>NW_027605378.1:0-19434 GCF_048128805.1 Centroberyx gerrardi | reverse complement strand
GTCTGCGGAATATAACCCAAATTTAAGAAACCAAGAGAGAAGTTTGACTGGTTTCCAAGGCAACGTAACCCAACTTCACTTCAACTTCACCCTGACGACGAAGGAAATGCAGTCTAATCTCCCTCTGCAATGTAATATCATAAATCCTCTCTCTCCTCTGTCATAACTTGCATAAATCAATAACTGCTTCCATTCTGAAGTGAGGAGATAGATATTAGGCCGAGATTAACAGGTGTGTGTGTGTGTGTGTGTGTGTGTGTGTGTGTGTGTAACCCATGCACATCAGCTGATAGCCCATAAGGCGCTAGTGATTTACAGTAATGGTAGAAAGTATCATTGAACTGGATTCACTGCACAAAAAGTATTCAGAGAAACAGCGATTTTTCAGAAACAGAGGCCAACAGGCGGAGCTTCATCTTACCTGTTGCACTAATTCATAGTGATGTGGCATAAAAGTAAAAAAGGGCAATATTCATAAAGCCTCTTAGAGAAGTAGTGTAGGACTGTGAACAGTTTTCAGTAGAATAAGGAGGATCAACAAGGAGTCTGGAAGAACAGATCAGGTATCCTTCTTTGATTTTCTCTATGAAAACAGGCCCAGTGTTTAAATATAATATTCTACAAGCAGAGATCATATCATTTATTTTCAGCTGTATCATCTTGGCAGAGTCAGAGTGAGGAAAACACAGTTGACTAATCCAGCAGGCTTTACATCACAGGTGCATCACATTGCTCATATTGGTTTTTCTGGATGATGACAGCGGGGATCTCCCAGTAGAGACCCCCCCCCCCCCCCCCCCCCCCTCCCCCCTTGTTAAAATCTGCTCATTTCCAGCAGTGATCATGACAGGTGGTATTAAGATATCAGTGTTGTAATATGAATTTCTCACCACTGGTCCCGTGTCTCCTCCTCTTCCTGGAACCCCCTTGAATCCTCTATAACCCTGGAGACGAGAAACACAAAGAAAAGTCCCACAGTCCATTTTACACTTATTTGTATTCAAGTTTATTCATATTCATCACTCATAAACACACAGTATTAGTGTGTTAGCCGCTCACCTCTCTGCCTTGAGTTCCTGGTTGACCGGTTTTACCCTGCAGCCCTCTGGAGCCCTGACAGGAACAGAAAGGTAATCAATCAATCAGTAATATGACATTCAGACATAACAAGCAAATAAATGTGCAGATGCAAAATTCTACATATAATTGTTTACTTACTTATAATCTATTTCCTTGTGGATACATACTGCTAAACACATTTCAACGTTCAACCAGACTGTGTAAAGTGCATGTTTCTTTTTCAGAATAAGTTTTGGACTGGAGACTCAGCACATTTCAGTTTTCTGAAAACTTCTACTGAACAACCTCCGTTCCCAAGCAGGGTCTGATAAAAAAAAAGGTTGTAAAATAAATGGTTTTCCAGGTTTTCCTCCAAATGCTGTTCAATCATAATCTCAAGATGTATAAACAGTATGTGGAGTGTCATGTACAGTATCCTGTCTATATGTGCAGTAATTTGGGCTTCTGAAGGCCGATACAGATATTTTTGTATTGAGGCTGCTGATAGCCAATAAAAAAACTTAAAAAAAACTGTGTTACAAAACAGAAAAAAGAAGGCAGAATCTGGAACACCAGCAGCACAATTAAGATGAAAGGGAAATAAAAAGCACGGTGAAAAGCACAAAATAAGAGGAATAGAGCTCAACAGAATATGTGAGAAACAGTGAAGGCCAGTGAATAAAAAAAAACTTTAAAGGGAAACCAAACAGAGGCTAGTGTTCAGGTTTGACTGGCATCTACTGGTTAAAAGCTGATCCAGGACAAATCATGACAAAAGAGGTTTAAGTTAGTTTAATATAGAGCAAAAATGGCGCAAGTGGTGACATCATCTCCCTGTGACTGGTGTCGCTGATTGACATTTTGTGGAGCCAATGGAAATATGAGTGTGGGAGTCTTGTGATCAACCAGGAAGCACTGACTGTGGGGAAAAGGGGAAGATGTTTCCCTGATCCAAAGCTAGATTTGGGTAAAATGGTGGATTTGGGTCTGGCCTCGCAAGACTACACCAAACAAACAGAAGGGTTTTGAAGTGAATTCTGTAACAGACAGGGAGCCAGTGTGAATAGAATAGAATAGAATAGAATAGAATAGAATAGAATAGAATGGTTGGTGATAAGTCCTGTCACCAGACTCCTGTGTTTACTGTGTTTGCTGAACGAAGAGTTAGTGATGTGATGTCATGGGTGAGCACCTTGGGTCCCGCGAAGCCGGCGAATCCGGGCTCTCCGGGCTCACAGTCGCACTCGGTGGGCCCCTCCCCCCCCAGCGCCACGTCGCCCCCCGACTCCTCGGACGAGTCGGTGTCCGGTCCGGCTGGAGGAAACTCATACGGGACCTGGAGCACAGCAGGAGCAACACTGAGACCACACACACACACTGCTGTCTCCTCAGACCCGGTTTTACCAAATCACCCTTCAAAAGCTGTTGTGGATCGGACATTAAATCTGCAACATGCAACTTTTTTCTTGTTAAAATAACAATAAATAAAAATAATATATTCTACATTATCAGGCTCTAATCTGAATTCCTTCTAATAGAACCTCTATATTAGCATGATGAGGATGTTTTTATCTTTGATCTCCAATACTTTCACTTTATTATCACTTTATACTTTTCATTTATTCTTTGCTGTATGACTTCTATTATTTATTGCATCTATATCCTATTCTTTGCTGCTGCAATAATCCAATTTCTCCTCATGGACCATTAATCTTAATCTTGAAAAAAAACTCAAGTGACCTTAAAGGATATGTTCAGTGATTTTGTTCCTCTATATAATCCCTCTCTTCCTCCTGTAGTTGTTGGACCCACAGACAGTATTGTCTGTAGTTGTTGGACCCACAGACAGTCTTGTCTGTAGTTGTTGGACCCACAGACAGTCTTGTCTGTAGTTGTTGGACCCACAGACAGTCTTGTCTCCAGTCAGCTGTCAGTTGAAGCTCTGCTGCCTCTTGCTGCAACAACGAGTCCAAACTGTTTGTCAGAATATCTCCAGAAAAGCCGTTTGTGTCTCCACAGAGTCGAGAGGAAACAGACTCAGTTCCTCCGTTACGCAACTTTCACTGATCAGGAAATCACAGAACTATTTTTCTCTGCCGCAGCACAGAGCGCTGTGGGGTGAAAGGCGGTTCCCGGCGGAGTGATCTAGTTCTGGACGGTCGGGTCAGATTGTAAACAGTAGAGTTCAGTAGAAGACGAGTGGAAACGGGGCGGTGCCGCCGCTTTCCGGGCCGCGAAGAGAAATATGTCAGTCAAGCGACATATCGTTTTCACAGACTGGATTTTCTGGAGATATTCTGACAAACAGTTTGGACTCATTGTTGCAGCAACAGCTGACAGCTGACTGGAGACAAGACTGTCTGTGGGTCCAGGAACTACAGGGATTAAAGAGACAGATTATATATAGGTCCAAAATTTCCAAACTTATCCTTTATTATCACCTCAAGACTAGTTTGAGGTGACACCCCCCCCCCCCACCTGTGTGGTCATGGTGTCCTCCTTGGCGTAGTAGGCCTCGGTGGTGGTGGCGTAGGGATACGCGTCCTCTGTGATCATGGTGACCTGGGTGGGGGCGGGGCCGTACGGGTCGTAGTCCTCCGCCTCCGGCTGCTGCTCCTCGCCGTAGCTGTGAGTCGGCTCCGGCGGGTATTCTGCCGGGCGGAGGAGACGGCCGGGGCTTTACTCCGACTTTACTGGTTATACTTCTAGTTCTCAGTGTCTCTAGTTTTCTGTGACATTTTCATCTAAATACCTGTCTGTCCTGCTCCTCTCTCTCTGCTCTAACTCAACAGTGATCCAGCCTATATCCATTTTTTATCTTGTTTGAATGCATTTCAAGTTCATACAGTTTGCAGTTCCTTGTTTTATGGATTCTGACTATATTCTGACTTTGTACACTGTTGTATGTTGTTGGTCTAATTATTACATTTCTGTCTGTTTGTCTTGACATTCTTGACATTCTTAATTTCAGTGGGACTGTCCTGGTTAAATAAAGGTCAAAGGTTGGCTGTTGTAACTGCTGACTCACACAAGTCGACTCTCGTGAACAAATAGCAACACAGATAGAAGAAGGCTGGCATAAACTACCAGTTCACCAGTGAAAAACAGGCACAGTGCTGTGTCACTCACCTGGATGAGGGTAGGCTGAGTTGTCATAGTGGTCGACCAAGGAGCCTTCATAGGTGTGTTCCTCACCTGTGCACGCACATACACACACACACACACACACACACACACACACACACACACACACACATTAACACAGAGAGAGAGAGAGAGAGAGTGAACTGTGGTTTCTGTGTTCTGGCTGTCAGGAACAGGCTCGTTGGTCTAGGGGTATGATTCTCGCTTCGGGTGCGAGAGGTCCCGGGTTCAAATCCCGGACGAGCCCTCTTCACTTTAGGTTGGCTGAGTGAGAACAGAGACTGTGCTGTGTTCATGTGTTCTCAGGTTTAATACACATGATGGTTGAATCCCTTAAATCTGAAACCCAAGTCAGACAGAAATCACGGAGCTGCAGACGGCTAGGGAGCTAAGTTGTATGCCAATGCACACCTGGCTGGTGTTGTGAAACGAAGCTACGCTACAAATGTAGCAAACAAATGAATAATTATATTAACATAAGTGAAAAACAAACAAATCACAGTTGGTGTGATACATTCTGATTAACTTGCTTGTTTTCCTCATTTTAAATGAACTGTTTTCTGTCCTTTTGTTGCTCTCTAAAGCTGTTTGTGGCAAACAGGTTCATAAGTAAATGAATTAGACTTGATTTTCAGACAGTTGTGTTGCAGCAGCAGTGTGTTGAGTGTGTTGAGTGTGTTGAGTGTGTTCAGTGTGTCGAGTGTGTTCAGACCTGAGTGGTATCCAGAGTGCTCGTCCTGACCGAGAGAGGAGAGGAAACACAGCATGAACACCAGCAGCCAGGAGAGGAGAGACGCCTGCAGAGGAAACACAGCAGGCTGAAAACAGGATCAGCAGCATTCTGCATCCACTTGTGACAGAGATCACAATTGTTTCAGATATTTCATGTCTGTCATAACTGAGCAAAGACAAGGCTAATAGTAGATCCAGTTCAGAGTGGGAAACAACCACCAAGTGTTGGATGTGGCTGGTGTGTTAGTCTGCTCTACTCTCTGGAAAGGCTTTGGAACAAAATTCATACATAGGATCAACTTCACTATTTATATTTGTCTAAGAAACAAATTTCAAGCATTTAAGCAGAAGCCTTTAGATCAAAATGGCTTTAAGAGAATGAGAAAAACTGAGATTTGTTTTTTTTTATAAGATAGTTTTGATTTGTTTAACACTTTTTTGGTCGCTGCGTAATTCCATTTGTGTTATTTCATAGTGTTGATGTCTTTACTATTATTCTCAAATGTGGAAAATAGTAAAAAAAATAAAGAAAAAAAAGAAAAATGTGGTGTGACAAAACTGTTGACTGGTAATGTACATGTGAAGACTTATTGCCACTACACCCAGTAAAGAAATGAAATAAATATTCGATCATAAAAAACAATAATTGTAATTGGTTCCTCCCAGCCTCGGTGTGAAGCCTCAGGACTGATCTGAGGTCTGCTGGTCTCTGGGTGAGAAAGCGGACTGAGAGGTTTCTTTGTCAGGAAGAAACCGCCGAGCTTCTTCTCAGACTCTTCTCACATTCCAGAAGATTCCCACAGAGACAGAAACACAGTGGAGAGACCGGTGGGTTTGGATGGTTTCAGAGAAGGCCAAGAAGCCCTCAGTAAATATAGTTGTAAACACTATTTCCTTGTGTGATTTGGAAAATCTTTGTACAGAAATTGGGTCTTGGAAAAATCATAGAGAGACATTTTGAAAGCTGAAATTCTTAAATTCAAAACAGCAGTTTATTGTCCATGGTGCAGTTTTTTAGTCCAGTGATGTTACACTGCAAAAAAACTGACAGACTTGTTAAGTTATTTTATCTTGTCTCCAGACTTATCAAGCTTCTTTTAGGATTTTTTTTTTTTTGTGAAATCATCTCACTGCACTGGCAGATAATTTTACCGGTTTCAACAAATGTAACTTTTTTTTTGCAGGAGAATGTAACTTGTTTCAGGACATTTACTTGGTAAAAGTGAAATTGTCTTAGAGAAAGTTTCTTGTTTCCAGATTTTTTTCAATAAGTTTTATGATGATTTCTTGAAAGAAGTCATATTGGCATGAATCAAGTGAAATTTAATGAAACCAGCAGATTATCTGTCAGTGCAGTGAGAGAATTTGACTAAAAATATCATGAAATAAGCTGATAGGTCTGGAAATGACTTCGTAAAATCACTGGACAGGTTGCCATTTTTTCCAGTGTATCTTGAAGTGGCCTACTACAGTGATTTGATGTATTTTAACATGTTCTCAGTTAGATCAAAATGCTTTTTATATTCTATTGTGAATATCTATTTATTGATACTGTGAAAAGATTTAAGATCATTGAACTGTGTTTATTTGAGCTGGCTGAAATTTTCACTCTGCTGTTCCTATATTAAACATTTTACATTTTCGTCATAATTCTGCACACATTGGATATTATCCATGAAATGCTCTTCCAGTCATCTAAGGCAAGATTTTAGAGAATTTCACTTTAACTTTCTTCATGCGTTCTGATCCTCAGGTCTTAGGCCAGACCTGGTTTACTCTCGGTAAACACGCCCACCAGGTGAGTCTGTCAGGTGTGTGTGAAGCAGAGTGGTCTGTGACGGGCGGAGGTGGGCGGAGCCTCCTGCGATCAGAACGAACCCATCGTCCTGACCTGCAGGCCCCCCGGGGCAGAGAGGTGAAACTCTCTTCATCTACACTCGCAGCTTCATATCAAACCGCTTCCAGGAAACATGACAGAAGAGAGAGAAGAAGAGTTTGTTTTGTGCAGTTAAGACCGACATGAAAACAGATCGGGTTTCTCCTTAACTACAATTAACTGGGTGAAGAAGATGATCTAGCCTGGTCAGAGTTCCTCAGGTGAGTCTTGTCAGGTAAAACAGACGATTCCCAAAAAGCAACTACTTTAAAACTTGTCCTCCATTGCTGAAAATGTCACTGTAAATGCATAAATCCAGACATTTCTCAGCATACTAGAGTATAACAGTACTGAGGCATGGAGCTGAATTATATCAAAGTCCAACCTACTTTATAGAAGAAAGGCTCACTTTCTCTGCAAACCAACCTACAAAAAAGCCTGGAAAAGAAATAAACTCAAACCTCACTCAAATTCAACTCAGTTCCTGCCAGTGCCATTATAAATCATCATCTCCATTCCCTCCCATATACTACAACTCAACCAGAATCCACTGCTGGACCGGTGCCTCCATTCAGCAGGAGGCCAAACCAAGACTAACCAGCCCCAAAACCTCTGCAGGGTCCCAGGTGATGGAAGTCTGCAGACCCTGCTGCTGTTCCTCAGGGTTTGTCTGTCCAATTTCTTCATTGACTTCCACAGTAAAATGTCTACAACTGATCCTGGAAGATGTCAAAGTAATAGAGTAGAATAGAAAAGCCCTACACACCCTATTGCTCCATACCTTTACTGTGCACACTAATTCAGCTGCAATATAAATCATGAACTTTCATTCAGTCCCATCTGATACAACTGAACCAGAATCCACTGCAGGACGGGGGTCTCCGTTCAGCAGAGGGGGAAACCAAACCTCTGCAAAACCCATGCAGGACACATGCTGTCACTGTTCCTCAGGGTTTTCCTGTCCAATTTCTCCACTGACTTCCACAGTAAAATGTCTACAACTGATCCTGGAACAACAACTGATCCAAACAACAACTATTTTTTAATTTTGAGTTCCTGCCAGCTGCAAAATAAATCCTCATCTCCATTCAGTCCCATTCACCTCAACTGAACCAGAACCCCTCCTGGGTGTCGGGGGTCCAAACCGACGCTCGCCTGCCCCAAACCCCCCTGCAGGAGCCCGGGGCAGAAGCCGACACACACATCGCTCCTTCCTACCTGGACGCCGGAGGCTCCCATGATGCCGCTGTGGTCCGTCCGCTCAGTCCAGATCCAGATCCTTCCTGCCGGGGTGAAGGACGCTCCCAGGGCCTTTAGAAACACAGACTGAAGAAAACCACCTGATTTTTCTTTCCCTGAGCAGATCTCCTTACTGCATTATCACTCTGCTGGTTCCCCACTGCTCTCTCTCTCTCTCTCTCTCTCTCTCTCTCTCTCCTCTCTCTCTGTCTCTCCAGGATCCCTCAGGTTCCCAGGCACTAACAGGATTTTCTTCTTCTTCTTCTACTTCTTCTTCTCCTCCTCGACAGGGTGAGAAATACCTGAGTCCGCACCCAGCATCAGCAGAGAGAGAGAGAGAGAGAGAGAGAGAGAGAGAGAGAGAGAGAGAGAGAGAGAGAGAGAGAGAGAGAGAGAGAGAGAGAGAGAGAGAGAGAGAGAGAGAGAGAGAGAGAAAGAGAGAGAGAGAGAGAGAGAGAGAGAGAGAGATGGATACTTGTGTGTCCAAGATAAAAAAAAATAATTTCTGATATGATTTTATATCTAGGAAGGCCTGATCTCAAGCCTCGGTTATTGTACAAGTAAAAAAAAATAGAAAATCACAATATGAACGACCTCAATTTCCAAATCACAAGAGGCAGCAATAATTGTATTATTTCTTAATGGATCCTAAACATGGTGTTCTGGTGCTGAACTCATCGATAAATTAAATTGCACATGATAAAAAAAAAAACAACTTTCATATCAAACTTTCAACACTTGAGCAACAACATCTCAGTTTTTTATTTAAAATGTTTCTTGTTTGCAGAAAAATCTAAAATATAAAAAAATCTGTAAAAAATAATTGCAAAATGATTATTTGTAGTAATAGGGACAGATAGATAGATCGACAAAGAGCGTTTAAAAAATAATAGTCTGATGTCACATAACATTTATAACATGAGTTAATTTGCAATGTTTGTCCCTAGATGGGTTTTTGTTAAAAACATGTCTAACACACCTGATCACGACTATCAACAAGACACATGGACAGAAACTGGACTGAATTCAACTGGACTGAATTCAACTGGACTGAACTGAACATCTTAGATCTGAACTGAGAGGAATGGAACTGAAGAAAGAAGAATCAGAGAAAATGACAGGATAGATAGTGGTACATACAGTATATATATATATATGTGACTTTTCCATAGTCCATCACATATCAATTTCAGAGTTTATGAGCTGATCTCAGTGTCACAGGTTTTGTTTTGGCTGCTGCAGCTTTCTGACCTCGGAGTTTTCTAACCAGGAAATTAGATTTGGTTTATTATTCCTTCAGAATGACCAGCAGCCAGGCTCCATGTTCAACACATTTCCATTACACTTCCAAAAATATTTGGATATATACAGTATGAAGATTCATTACAAAATGAGATCTTATTTTTTATTGTGTTTTGTGTTGTATGTCCAGTTATTGTTGCTGTATGTTTGATTATTTTGTCTTCTATTGACGACGACAACGTAAAAGTGTTTTATGTGCAGATATTCTTCTGCTTTCCTCTGCGGTCAAATATATAACAATTGTTGTTTTTTTTCATGCATTTCTCTATTTGTCAAATTAAATCAAATCATCATTTCAAAAGCCTGACATGTTTCTCTTACTAAGTGACTGATGTCAGGAGCAGATTACAGGTTTCTACTAAAATCATCAGTCATCATAATGCTTTCACTTATAAAATGGTTGTTTTAGAGAAAATAATCCTCTGTAGTTTCCAAATAGTGACTGATAAATTTCAGGCACCAAACTTTTCCCAAAATGGATATATGGCATTTTGGAATCAAATACTTTAAATCAACTTTCCCATAATTTTAAAAACCCAATTCCTAACTTCCATGTCTGTTTAAAGGTTTTCAGACTCCCAGCAGCATCAAGCCTGACCTCCTGTGACCTTTGACCCGGTGGTAAAAGTGTGCCAGCTATGACACTCCTGTCCAACATTCCTGACGGTCTGTAGTTGAAAACCGCCCAGCGGGTCAGGCAGAAGTGGGCGGAGCCTGTCCAGACCACACTGCATTATTCAGGAGATTGTCAGACAAATAACTGTATGAAGTGAGGATTAGGACTGGGTTTTAAAAAATGAAACCCGATGGAAACAATTTGAAGAGTTTGGTTCTAAAATGAGATACAGTATAAAAAATGACTGTCCCATATTGCCTGCTGGCATTAAAGTTCAGCACATTATGGGTTAGTAGTGTTTGTTCTTGTCATCAAGACATTGCTTATAAAATAGTTCATTTTTAGAGGAGAGAATTAGTTATGTTTTCAAATAGTTTCTGGTAAATTTCGGATATCAAAATTCCATTTGTGCAATTTCCAAACTTCCAAACTTAACTTAAATTACTAAATTATTTTTCCACACATTTCCAAACTTTCCAGACCAGCGTAGGAGCCCTGCATGTAGGGTTTCCCCCCCTAAAAATGGATACATATTATTTTGGAATGAAACCCTCCATTTCTTGGTATATATTTGGACTTCTGGGCAACAAAAGGTATTTTAAAGCATCAAAAAGCTTCAATATAATGAGAACTTGAGGGTTTTTTTTAATTATATGGGCGGTTTTCTTGAGGATATCATTTGACTCTGTTTAGGAAAGCAGAAGTCACGTGCAAATGTGTAACAGCAAATCATTTCCCTGTTGCGTAGTGCAATGAGTTTGCATTCAACAAAGAACGGTGTTGAAAACAGAATTGCTTTAGAATCAGTATTAGTATTGAAAAATGCCACGGTGAGGCCAGCAGTCAGACAGCAGCACAGATCTGACTGTGTCTCTGTTGAAATAAAGTACAGATCTAACACCGGGTTCTACACTTCACTATCATAACATTACAGGGACTGTCAGCTTTCTGTGGAAATAAATACATGTGATCTAATATTCAAAACAGAACAAGACAAAACAGAAAGTCTTGTCAGTTGTTTCTGCTTTGGAAAAAGGAAATGAACTGAATTCACTAGAAGAGTTTCTCAGATTAACAGAGGATTGAAACTGGGGATCTGGAGGGAAAACCCCCCCAGTGACTCAGGGAGTTTATCTAATGTCATCAGTACTGAGAAATCCAAACAGAGACTTCTTTGTGTGTTGTGTATGTTTACAACGTACAGCTGTAATGTTACCCATTAAGTTGATAAAACGGCTGGATTTTAAAATCTCGCCCAGTGCGGATTAAAAACAAAAAAAAGAAAATTACTAATGCTTAAAGGAATAGTTTGGTATTCTGAACCCTGGGACCAAATAACATGTTTTCTGTCATAATCCGTCATAATTTCCCTATTATAGAAACCAGAACTTCGCTAGCCGCCTGCTCCGCCCGTCTGGTAACACCGGGCGGCCCCCTCCTACTCTTGTAAAATTGTAAAAAATAAAAACGAGCTTTCTGTCAATAGTTGTGTTCTAGCTGGATAGGAACTATTTTTTCTCAGAGACGCACTACCTTCTAAACCGGTGTAAGCATCGAGAGCCAGAAGAATCCAAAAATAACTGCTGACAGAAAGCTCGGTTTCTTTAAATTTTCTTCAAGATAACAAACTGACACCGGTGTGATTCTACTGTGAGCGTCGTGTTTTGAAAATCAACGTTTATCATAGTTGTCAAAGACCGTCCCGTACGCCCCGAGGTTTCTGCTGCAGCAGAGTGGGAGGGGGCCGCCCGGTGTTACCGGACAGGCGGAGCGGGCGGCTAGAGCAGTTCTGGTTTCTACGAATATGCTAATTAAGGTGCTACTACTAATTATGGTTTCTAGAATTTCCCCAAGGGGATTAATAAAGTGTTATCTTATTTTAATAGGGATCATGACAGAAAACATGTTATTTGGTTCCCAGGGCTCAGAATACCAAACTATTCCTTTAACACCGATATGGTTTTTTGAGGTCGATACGATATCCGTTATGTTCCCATCCATATCAGCCGATACCGATATTGATATGCATTTTTAGAAGAATTTTAGTATAAATACCGGTGCAAAACAGGTTCAACGTTTCAGACAGGCCTGTCTGAAGATAATGAAGTGGTTTTTAAACAGAAGACCATCATTTGACAGTTAAATAAGTGACACACTCCCAGAAAAACAGGTCACAAAAATGCCAGTTCCACAATCGGCCAAATATTGGCAGTAAAAATAATATTGGCCCGATACCGATATTGCTTTTTAAAGCTGATATTGGCCGATACCGTCTGCTGATATATCAGTATATTCCTAATACTTACTATACTAACACTCTGATGCCAAGAATGACTAAGAAACCAACAGATCTCTTACTAACGTAATGTGACATTTAAAAAGAAAGTGGGAAACATGAACTTCCCCAGGAACTGGGAATCACTTGGGTTCTCAAAACTTTATTCACATGAATTTATCAGCCGGGTCCAAAACTCCCCAAGTTTGTAAACTTAAAATGTCAAGAGTTTCCACATCATGGCGACTGAGGCCACGGCGACCTTTGACCCTCGTCTTATCCGTGCTCCAAGCTGCTGATCCAGGACTTTCACTTCTCCTTCTCTTTCTCCTCTTTCTTCTTCTTCTTCTTCTTTCGGTCGCGGTGCCGCTCGTCAGGGGAACGGGAATCCCTGCGAAGGCCCACATGGTAAATTTCTGCATTTCAAAATAAAAGCCTCTATTTCGCAACATAATTTTGACACCTAAAAAGACTCACATATCTACAATTGTTCTATAGGCAAGACCAATAGATAAGATAGACAGACAGATATGTTTGACAGTAAAACAAACAAAAAAATCTGTATCACCAACATTACAAACAGACAATATTAAGGAGTGGACGGGACAGAGAGCAGCGATGTGAAGACAGGAGGAAAAGTGAAAAACCGTCCTGTGTCTCCTGTATTATTCATGTATCTCAGTGACTTTATCTTCCTCCCGTCACTCCAGATAATGTATATCTCACCTCTTCTTCTTCTTCTTCTTGCTCTCCCTCTCTTGGCTTCGCTCCCGGCTGCGGTGGCGTCTGCTGTGGGAGTGCGGGGACTCCGAGGACGGCGACCGCCTTTCACCCGACCGCCGCCTGACAGACAAAAATCACACAGTCGGTCGTCGGTGCTTTTGTCGATCTTATCCGGAGCGACTTATAACGATCGTAACGTATCGTAGAATGAGCTTCAGTTCCTAGATCGGGGTCAGAGGTCACGGCGCTTGCTGTACCTGTGGGAGGAGCGCCCGGCTCTCCTCTCCTCCTGCTCCTCCTCCCTCTCCTCCTCTCTCCACTGCCTGGACAGCTCTCCAGAGTGAACGTCGATCACCTCCCGAATCACCTGCAGGGCATCAGACAGGAAGTTAGACGGCTGATCCGTCAGAAGACAGACAGGATTTACTGACGGATAGATGTGTGTGTGTTGGGTTTGTTTTGAGCGTCAACATGGCGGCGAGGCAGAAGAACAGGAAGCTTTGCTCATAACTTGTAAATTAGCCTCTTGGCTAACTCTGACACATTTACATTGAAGTGTGAACTAAAATGTTGATTGATGTGTACTGTCCCTGCCAAATAAATCTTAAAATAAATAAATAAATAACAGAGCTGCTTGATAGAAAACAGAAGAAACAGACTCTACTGTATAAATTCAATCATAAACTGAGCTGGATGTGGGTGGGGGTGGGTGTTTACGTTAGAGTGGGGTGGGGGGTGATAAGTCAGTATGTACATGTAACCATATTCCAACTTGAATATATTTTGTATTGTGAAAATGTAAATAAAGTTGTTTAAAAAAAAGTCATCCCAACGCTCCACCAGGCTTTCTCTGCTTTATCTTTGTTTTGGTCGGAACGTCGTCTCTGTGTTCGCCGCTAGTTTTTACAAGGGAACGCCTCTGATTGGTTGAACGGACGGAGACGAATCTGTCCATCCAGAAAAACTGAAACTCCAATAAACGAGCTCACTGTGAGTCATGTGACTTTTGTTTACAAGCCCTGGTTCTCTTGTAATTGGTTAGAGTGAACCTTAGTGAACCAAATACAGAAATGTAACAAAGTCAACTTTATCACTATGGTTCGAACCAAAGACAACCAACTGTAGCTGTGATCGCACCCTAAAATTCTCATGTGACTCCTTGCTCTGTGTGTGTGTGTGTGTGTGTGTGTGTGTGTGTGTGTGTGTGTGCAGCTAGTCTTGTACCTCGGTGTAGGACTTCTTGGTGATGTGGACGTTCTTGGCTCTGTAGGACTGACGCCGCCTCTTGTAGTCCCTCATCTCTGCCATCAGCTCCAGGTGAGACTTGGGCTCATTCTGCTCTTCACCTGCACACACGCACACACACACACACACACACACACACACACACACACACCTTTAAGTGGAGGTCTTTGTTTCCTTGTTTCTTTGTGTTTTTATTTGCAGATAATCTGACAACCAATATTTAGTCATATTGGCCTTCTGACATTCATAATTTACTGATTCAAGTGGTAATACACAAGATCCAAAGTGTTTTTTATTTAGTCTCCATCTTTGTCCCTCAGCCTCACTGTGGTGTTTCTGCACTGCACTTCCCAGAGATCACCTGTCAATCAAACAGTGTGGGCGGAGCTTGGATTTTCTGTTGATGCAGTTTGCATTCAAGGTACTTCCTACCTCCTAACAGTTGTTTTTCAAATTAAAGCTTGGATTTCCTGTTGATGCAGTTTGAGTTTCTCTTTTCTCTGTCTGTTCAGCCATGGTGGCTATCACTGCTCATGCTAACTACCCACTTCTTCTTCTTCTGTTGATTCCAAACAAACTGCAAACGTAAAACGCATCACTTCCTGTGCGGCAGAGGATTTTTCCCAGGAAAAGAGCTACCAGAAGCCGACCCGCCTCACCTTTTTTCAGCTTGGCCACCAGGTCGACGTACAGATCCTCGTTGCCGGTCGGAGCGGTCTGGTCCCCCTGCTGGCCGGTGGCGCCGGTCACATGATCGTACAGAGCCAGCCGGTCGGCCACAGTGAGGTCACACACCGCCCGCTTGTGGCTCTGAGGGACGTCAACAGGCTGACCCGAGTACTGACCTGGAGAGGACCAGAGAGGCTTTACACACTGGGGGAACGCTAGGTTAAAACACACACACACACACACACACACACACACACACCTCTGGCTCTCTCACACACCCGCCACATTGTTCATTCAAAAACATTCAATCATTTTACTCTGACTCAACTCAAACACACCTTGTCTTTGCATGGATTTCATCTGCCAACATTAAGATTTTGCAATTTTACTGATTTGTTTGTAGTCTAATACGCTCTTTCTCTTTTGTTTTTTCTCCTCTCTGCAATGTTTGCATTTACTACATTTCTTTTGCAGCTGTTTTATTCACAGAGGATCTAACTAAAAGCCTTCAACAGGCGCAAAAAATATTCAGTATGTGCAAAGTCAACATTAAGACTTGTGATTGGTTTAAGACAAACCACTTGACCAATCAGGCGTTAGAGCACTGGTTTTGCACACGCTTAAAGTTTTTGCACTCACTAAAGGCTTCAGCAAATCAGAGCCTGAACGTACAAAATATTAGAAACACCTTCCTGATGCTGAGTTGCACAATCCACAGTAAAGTCCTTCTCTAACTCATCTGCTTCTCTTTATCTACATCTCCTCCTTTGTGATTGGTACAGATTTAATAAGGGAAATCAATAAGGCATCATGTCTTTTACCTGGAATCACCTCATCAGTCTACTTCATGAAAAGTGAAGTGGCCCTAATATTTTGTACATTCAGTGTAAAGCCCTTTGTTTTGAAAAGAGCCATAAAAATAAAGTTTATTATTATTATTCAAACTGATTTCAAACTGACGTTGTCTTGCAAATCTCTGAAAGTATGAGGCCTTTCCCCAACACGTAAAGGGAAAAGTGTGTGTGTGTGTCTGAGTGTGTGTGTCTGAGTGTGTGTCCACCCACACAGCCCTGTGGTTTGAAAGGATATGGCGTTAAAGGATACTGCACGTAATCAGGCAAGCCTGAACCAGAGCAGCAGAACTTTCTAGAGCCCAGCTCCTCTAATACTCACCCTGCCGCTGGAAACAGAACACAACACACACACACGGATTACACACATCAGCTGAATGAGATATTATAGAAAAGCTGAATGGAAATTACACGTATTCTACTAATTAGAGAATCTTCTTGTTAGAGGTTTAATAAAAGATGGGGGTGGTGAAGATGGATGAGGGATTTAGACGTTTCAAACCAAACAGGCTTAGAACCAGATGGCTCTCTAGTGACATCTAGTGGACTGCCTTTGCAATTGCATGCAAAAATAAAAGTTCATGTGCCATCCTGACCCAAGAGTCTGTGTTCCCTACAGCTTAAGTTTTGTATTGAACTGTCCTAAAACGAGCTGCTACCTTGCCAGAAGACTCCTTCCATCCTCATCAGCGGAGCAGCAGATCTCGCTTGCAGAATCGCCCGGTGCTGCGTGTCTTTGTCTGGACGGAGAGAACGACTCGGTGAGAACAGGACAGATGACACTCCATATTTCAGGCACAGACGGGCATTTTTATTGTTCCTTTTCCCATTAAAAGCATAAACTCTTCAAGCACAAAGACTTCAGGAAGTCAAAACTTGTCTTGAAATTACCTTTTAAAGTATTTTTTCTGCAACTGTAGTCACAGAAATCTCAAAAACATGGAGATTTTCCAACATATTGAGAGTTAGGGACCTTTGGGACATGAGAGTTGCGGACAGTGCTAGCTTCAGTTATCAGGAACAACTCACCCATTGTGAAGCTGCTGACGCTGCTGTTCTCATAACACACAGACGGGTCGCACATCTCCGCCTGCAGAGGAGGTGACACAGCTTTTAGTGGACACTTATGATACAGCAAAATAACGGCATGGCGGTGTGTTAACTCTGATGTACATCCTGGAGGGGGTTGTTCAAATAGCTGTGATGATTTTATTGGTTGGAATTTTTATTTACACCTCCTGGTACACAATGAAGTCATTACTTTGATATAAAAACACACAAAAAAAAACCACAATAAGACTTTTTTTGGCATAAATTGTCAAATAGGTGTATGATATGATAGTGAGAAAAAGATGAAAAATCCTATATTGATTTCAGTGTGACTTTAAGTGTGTGACTCCCCACCCTTGCCGAATAGATTCATGACAGAGACAAAACAATCTGTCATCGTTTAATTAGCTTGTGTGTGTGTGTGTGTGTGTGTGTGTGTGTGTGTTACCTGTTCCTCAGGTGAGTAGCCCATCCTCCTGAGCCTGCAGGAGGCTTTGTGTCTCTCCAGGCTCCGGGCCGGCACTCTGTGGTCGGGGTCGAAGGGACACTGCTCCATCTCCTCCTGAAACACACACACACACACACACACACACACACACACAGCAGGGAAACAAATGCAAACCGTTTTTTATTTCTTTACAACTGACATCTAATTATCTAGAGACACTTTTTGTGTGTACAGTACTGTGCAAAAGTCTTAGGCACCCTAGATTTTTTATATAAATTTTGTCTTAGATGTTTGTTTCCTGCATTAGTGTGTCAGTGGACTTCTCTTTATAGTACATTTTTTGATATTTATAAGCTTTTCATTTCATTATTTTTGAAAGCATCTTCTTCGCTTTATGGATTTTTTTTTACATGTACCTAAGACTTTTGCACAGTACTGTATGTATGGTCTGTATGTATCTGCACATATGATTACATCAACAATGCACATTTTACACATCCTATATTTATGGTGTAAATTCACATACTTTTTTTTTCCATATTCTCACATTTTCTCATTTGTTATATATTGCATTTAGCTCTGTGTTTTCATTTTCATTTGTTTTCATTTATTTTCATACTGTATATATTCTCGTGTTTCCTATGGTCTTTGTCACAGTATGCTCTACAGCTGTCATTTTGCACACCATGCATAACTTATATGTGTAAATTCATATAGTTGTTCACATTTTTCATATTGATATGTTTCATATCATATTGCATATGGTTGCAATTCCTGATACAAGACATAGATTAGCCTAGTTAATGCCTATTTAATATGTTCTAGTGTTGAAATTGACGGTTGTGTTCTGTGTTAAACTTGAACTGCACTAGTTTATTTTTTAAGTCTTTTATCTTGTGGATCTCTTGTCTGTACTTTTGCACTTTTTAATTGTAATTTTTTTTTACCTTTACTGTATTACTTCTGTAAAGCACTTTGAATTGCCTCAGTGTATGAAATGTGCTGTACAAATAAAGCTGCCTTGCCTTAAACAAGTAAGTTGCACAGAAATAACTGAGATGAACATAACACACTGGTGGACACTGCAAAAATTAAATGTACAGTTTTCCTGACTGAGGTTTGCGGCTCGGCAAACAGAGAAAAGGGAGATTTTCCTTAAATGTATCTAGGATAGCACTAAGATAAAATAGATCCACTGTTGTAATCCAGTCAACATCCTGATAGGTTTAAGGTTTAAGGTTTAAGGTTTAAGGTTTAAGGTTAGCTTACCTGAGAGGATTCTCTGTATTCTTGCGACCATCCCAGTTTTTGGAAAATGTCGTTTAGCTGATTCTTGCAGGTTTCTGTGAAGTCTGTGAGCTCCTGCAGCCGCTCCAGCCGCTCCTGGACAGTCCGTGTCTCCGCAGAGTCAGGAGAATCACACATGTTGGGTTTTCTCGTCCAAATTAAGGGAGAATTTGGCCCGAATTACTCTCGGCATCTTCGCTGCATCGCTGTTGCCGTTCTGCGTCTGTACTAGCGCGTGGTGATGACGTAGAACGTACGGTCCTGGGAGGCAAAGCGATAGCAATGCATGCTGGTAGTTGTAGTCCACTAATCTGATGTTTAGCCCGAGTCGTTTATTGTTGTGTTTTCGTTTCTTTCGTGAAGGCAGTATGTAAGACAGCAGATAAAGAAAGGCAGCTGTTTTTTTATTTTTATTTTTTTATCCAAGTGGCGGCCATTTTTATTACACTGATGTTTTTTTTAATGCTTTTTTAAAATTTTCAATAAAGTACAATAAGTCAGGTTGAAAACAAAACTGACAGCATTAACATTGTGCTTAAATGAGACAAAGACACAAAGCAAAAACTCAGTACAGAGGTACAAGAGAGAAAAAAAAATAATTAAATAAAAACTATATGTAGTAAAACAAGCAGTATCGGTACACTGATGTGATCAACATCGCGTCTCACTTTAGCTCTCATATAGCCCAGGACCATTTTGGCTATGTAGGCCTATTGCAGTGGGTTGATGATGTACAACCAACAAAGTGGCATTGCATGCTGGAAGTTGAAGTCCACTCTCTGATGATCAATTGATCAATTGATGATAAACATGAAGGGTCAGTAAAAGCAGTTAACTTAAGACTTGTATTTATTTTATTTTCTGTCGTAAAGCTTGTGTAAAACAATGGATTAAAAGATGAATTACATTTGTTCTTTT
>NW_027605377.1:17500-19588 GCF_048128805.1 Centroberyx gerrardi | reverse complement strand
ACAGACAGAACAGAACAGACAGAAGACAACAGACAGAACAGCAGAACAACAACAGACAGAACAGAACAGACCCGAACACAGAGACGAACAGACAGAACACAACAGACAGAACAGAACAGACAGACGACAACAGACAGAACAGACAGAACAGACCAGAACAGACAGAACCAACAAGACAGAACAGAACAGACAGAACAGACAGAACAGAACAGACAGAACAGCAACAGACAGAACAGGACAGATCAGAACAGACAGACACAACAGGACAGAACAGACAGGGAACAGGACAGAACAGACAGAACACAACAGACAGAACAGAACAGACAGAACAGACAGAACAGAACAGACAGAACAGACAGACAGACAGAACAGACAGAACACACAGACAGAACAGAACAGACAGAACAGACAGAACAGACAGAACACAACAGACAGAACAGAACAGACAGAAGCAACAGACAGACAGACAGAACAGACAGAACAGACAGAACACAACAGACAGAACAGAACAGACAGAACAGACAGAACAGAACAGACAGAACAGAACAGACAGAACAGACAGAACAGACAGAACAGACAGAACAGACAGAACACAACAGACAGAACAGAACAGACAGAACAGACAGAACCGACAGAAGACAACAGACAGAACAGAACAGACAGAACAGACAGAACAGAACAGACAGAACACAACAGACAGAACAGACAGAACAGACAGAACAGAACAGACAGAACAGACAGAACAGAACAGACAGAAGACAACAGACAGAACAGAACAGGACAGAACACAACAGACAGAACAGAACAGACAGAACAGACAGAACAGAACAGACAGAACAGAACAGACAGAACAGACAGAACAGAACAGACAGAACAGAACAGACAGAACAAGAACAGACAGAACAGACAGAACAGAACAGAACAGAACAGACAGAACAGAACAGAACAGAACAGAACAGAACAGAACAGACAGAACAGACAGAACAGAACAGAACAGAACAGACAGAACAGAACAGAACAGAACAGAACAGACAGAACACAACAGACAGAACAGACAGAACAGAACAGACAGAACAGAACAGACAGAACAGACAGAACAGAACAGACAGAACAGAACAGACAGAACAGACAGAACACAACAGGACAGAACAGAACAGACAGAACAGACAGAACAGGACAGAACACAACAGACAGAACAGAACAGACAGAAGACAACAGACAGAACAGACAGAACAGACAGAACAGACAGAACACAACAGACAGAACAGAACAGACAGAACAGACAGAACAGAACAGACAGAACAGAACAGACAGAACAGACAGAACAGACAGAACAGACAGAACACAACAGACAGAACAGAACAGACAGAACAGACAGAACAGACAGAACACAACAGACAGAACAGAACAGACAGAACAGACAGAACAGAACAGACAGAACAGACAGAACAGACAGAACAGACAGAACACAACAGACAGAACAGACAGACAGAACAGACAGAACAGACAGAACACAACAGACAGAACAGAACAGACAGAAGACAACAGACAGAACAGACAGAACAGACAGAACAGACAGAACACAACAGACAGAACAGAACAGACAGAACAGACAGAACAGAACAGACAGAACAGAACAGACAGAACAGACAGAACAGACAGAACAGACAGAACAGACAGAACACACAGACAGAACAGAACAGACAGAACAGACAGAACAGACAGAAGACAACAGACAGAACAGAACAGACAGAAGACAACAGACAGAACAGACAGAACAGACAGAACAGAACAGACAGAACAGACAGAACAGACAGAACACAACAGACAGAACAGAACAGACAGAACAGACAGAACAGAACAGACAGAACACAACAGACAGAACAGACAGAACAGACAGAACAGAACAGACAGAACAGACAGAACAGAACAGACAGAAGACAACAGACAGAACAGAACAGACAGAACACAACAGACAGAACAGAACAGACAGAACAGACAGAACAGAACAGACAGAACAGAACAGACAGAACAGACAGAACAGAACAGACAGAACAGAACAGACAGAACAGAACAGAACAGAACAGA
>NW_027605377.1:7500-10000 GCF_048128805.1 Centroberyx gerrardi | reverse complement strand
CTGCGTCGGCTGCAGCCAGAACACCGCCGGGGTCAACTGTGAGACCTGCACCGCCGGGTACTACAGACCCCACCAGGTACTGCAGTACTACTGATACTACTGCTAATACTACAGACCCCACCAGGTACTACAGACCCCACCAGGTACTGCAGTACTACTGATACTACTGCTAATACTACAGACCCCACCAGGTACTACAGACCCCACCAGGTACTGCAGTACTACTGATACTACTGCTAATACTACAGACCCCACCAGGTACTGCAGTACTACTGATACTACTGCTAATACTACAGACCCCACCAGGTACTGCAGTACTACTGATGATAATACTAATACTACAGACCCCACCAGGTACTGCAGTACTACTGATACTACTGCTAATACTACAGACCCCACCAGGTACTGCAGTACTACTGATACTACTGCTAATACTACAGACCCCACCAGGTACTGCAGTACTACTGATACTACTGCTAATACTACAGACCCCACCAGGTACTACAGACCCCACCAGGTACTACAGACCCCACCAGGTACTACAGACCCCACCAGGTACTGCAGTACTACTGATACTACTGCTAATACTACAGACCCCACCAGGTACTACAGACCCCACCAGGTACTGCAGTACTACTGATACTACTGCTAATACTACAGACCCCATCAGGTACTACAGACCCCACCAGGTACTGCAGTACTACTGATACTACTGCTAATACTACAGACCCCACCAGGTACTACAGACCCCACCAGGTACTGCAGTACTACTGATACTACTGCTAATACTACAGACCCCACCAGGTACTGCAGTACTACTGATACTACTGCTAATACTACAGACCCCACCAGGTACTGCAGTACTACTGATACTACTGCTAATACTACAGACCCCACCAGGTACTACAGACCCCACCAGGTACTGCAGTACTACTGATACTACTGCTAATACTACAGACCCCACCAGGTACTACAGACCCCACCAGGTACTGCAGTACTGCTGATGATAATACTAATACTACAGACCCCACCAGGTACTACAGACCCCACCAGGTACTGCAGTACTACTGATACTACTGCTAATACTACAGATCCCACCAGGTACTACAGACCCCACCAGGTACTGCAGTACTACTGCTAATACTGCTAATACTACAGACCCCACCAGGTACTACAGACCCCACCAGGTACTGCAGTACTACTGATATTACTACTACTAATACTACAGACCCCACCAGGTACTGCAGTACTACTGATACTACTGCTAATACTACAGACCCCACCAGGTACTACAGACCCCACCAGGTACTGCAGTACTACTGCTAATACTACTAATACTACAAACCCCACCAGGTACTGCAGTACTACTGATACTACTGCTAATACTACAGACCCCACCAGGTACTGCAGTACTACTGATACTACTGCTAATACTACAGACCCCACCAGGTACTACAGACCCCACCAGGTACTGCAGTACTACTGATACTACTGCTAAAACTACAGACCCCACCAGGTACTACAGACCCCACCAGGTACTGCAGTACTACTGATACTACTGCTAATACTACAGACCCCACCAGGTACTACAGACCCCACCAGGTACTGCAGTACTACTGCTAATACTACTAATACTACAGACCCCACCAGGTACTGCAGTACTACTGATACTACTGCTAATACTACAGACCCCACCAGGTACTGCAGTACTACTGATACTACTGCTAATACTACAGACCCCACCAGGTACTACAGACCCCACCAGGTACTGCAGTACTACTGATACTACTGCTAATACTACAGACCCCACCAGGTACTACAGACCCCACCAGGTACTGCAGTACTACTGATGATAATACTAATACTACAGACCCCACCAGGTACTACAGACCCCACCAGGTACTGCAGTACTACTGATACTACTGCTAATACTACAGATCCCACCAGGTACTACAGACCCCACCAGGTACTGCAGTACTACTGCTAATACTGCTAATACTACAGACCCCACCAGGTACTACAGACCCCACCAGGTACTGCAGTACTACTGCTAATACTGCTAATACTACAGACCCCACCAGGTACTACAGACCCCACCAGGTACTGCAGTACTACTGATATTACTACTACTAATACTACAGACCCCACCAGGTACTGCAGTACTACTGATACTACTGCTAATACTACAGACCCCACCAGGTACTACAGACCCCACCAGGTACTGCAGTACTACTGCTAATACTACTAATACTACAGACCCCACCAGGTACTGCAGTACTACTGATACTACTGCTAATACTACAGACCCCACCAGGTACTGCAGTACTACTGATACTACTGCTAATACTACAGACTTCACCAGGTACTACAGACCCCACCAGGTACTGCAGTACTACTGATACTACTGCTAATACTACAGACCCCACCAGGTACTACAGACCCCACCAGGTACTGCAGTACTACTGATGATAATACTAATACTACAGACCCCACCAGGTAC
>NW_027605376.1:17500-19812 GCF_048128805.1 Centroberyx gerrardi | reverse complement strand
TCAACATCTCTCTCTCTCTCTGTCTCTCTGTCTCTCTCTCTCTCTCTCACACACACACACACACACTTTCCTACATCTGATTCCTGATCATCTGTTGTCTGAAACGTGTATTTTGCGATATCAGATTTGTTATTTTAACTAGAAGGAGCCTGAGCTGCAGTATCCTGATGCTGCGTTCACTGTCCATCAGATGTTCTGTAAATACGAACTGCTGACTGTGAAACAACCTGCTGTGGTGATTAAAGAGGAACTGAACCCAAAACCCAAACTGTGTGAAGCCTGACACCTAAAAGTGAACTGGCCATCTGCTATTGGCTGATCTTTGGTGCCGGCCCTCATTTATCAATGTTGCGTAGAAAAACTTCTAAATTCACTAGAACGCTTGTACTTACAAGAAAGTTGTTTTTTAGCAGTTGTCCGAACACTTGATTTACGCACACCTGCAAGTAATCTGCCTCGATCCCACATTCTGAACCACTGTGCTGGTGCATGTGACGTCTCATTTACATAAAGAACCGCCCTAAATAACCATTTATGGTCACAAACCTTCCCTTTAAAAGCTACAGCAAATATCATGAATTTCTGTCTTTCAACATGGAAAAGACAAAGAAGACAAAGAAAAAAACTGACTGACTGAAACTGTTTTGACTGACAGTCCTAAAACAACAAGTTCTTCTGTTGATTGTGTCAAACGTGAGCAAATAAATGATGCTGCATTGTGTGTTTTCCTTGTCCAATATATTACAATATTTGGAAGAACAGATACCTAAAATTGTTGTATGATATTGACTCTTGTCCTCAATGCCACAGCGTGGGAAACGCTCCCTGTCAGGATGGGCTCATCGGGTCGAGGTGGATCATTCAGTGGAGCACGCTGCAAGCCTTGCAGCGTGCAAATGTACCAATGAATATGTACATTAAATGCATGTAATGGTATTTGAAGGACTTCAATTTCAGAGGCAGACCTTGCTGGGCTGGTATTGCAGTGTGCCTCCGGTCCCAGACCAGCACAGCCAGCGCCCTTCAGCAGGCCTGAGGTGCGCTCCACTGCGGTCCCGGTGCGGACGTGGGCTTGGTTGTACCTTGCCTCTGGTTGGTTCGAGGGGTTGGTGAGCAGAGTCATCAGACATGTTTTTAATGGGTAGCCCCGGCCTCCTGCAGATATAAACACAACATTATTGTTGTGTGATATTGTTTCTCAGTAGAGATCTAACCCAGCAAATAGAACATTGCAAATAAAACAAAAGTCACTTACCAATAAGCCGTCCGTCCTCCACAGCTCCTCCCTGGAGGTTAAAGCCGACTGAGCTGTTCTGCACGATGAATGAATCATGTGTCCCACCCGGCTATTTGGCCACTATATTCAGCAAAGCCAAGTGTGAATCACAGATGACCTGCACATTGAATGAATGGAAACCGTTTCTGTTAACAAAGTTGAATTCGTTCAATGATGGTGCTTTTATTGCGAGGTGTGTGCAGTCAATTGCTCCAATGACATTGGGACATCCAGCTATGGTATGGAAGTCCCTTTTCACTCTGGCCTGTTGTGCAGCAGTGTATGGGGACTGTATGTATTGTGGAGGTATATTATGCCGTGAAGGACTGCAGGCAATATTCGGCTCATGGTTGGTTGTGAAATGCCAGACCGATCTGCTGTCTCCTGTTGGAAGGTCCCAGGCTGGAGAGGACCTGGGTTTGCACTGGGATGGCTTTGGTGCGTTTCGTCTCCCTTTCTAATACTGGAGAAAGTTGGTTGCAGAGATCCAATAAAATATGCCTTGGAAAACTAAATCTACTAATGAGCCAAGCGTCACTCTCAGCAAATCAACACGCTCCTTGACAACACTCCCTGCGTGATGCAGCGTGTGCCGGATCCTCAAGCAGCGCAAGATTTGCCATTTTGAACAGATCACAATCAATGCCTCAGTGTCGCCTTTTATATGATGTCACCACTGGCCTAATTGCCTCAGACCTTACTTTCCACTCTCTTTCTAATTGACATTATTTTTCAATTAAGCATAGATGGTTTATGTTTATGAATTGGATAACACCCTGAGAAAACTATTGTCTAAGTGTCTGTAAAACAAATACTTAAATAGACAAACTATTAATGTATTATCCTTTTTTCTTCACAGTGTATAATGTGGTTCAGTATATCAGTATATAGTATATATATTTCATTAGCAGTTCCACTTTTCCACCACAAGCTGCTGTGCGTTGCAGTCAGAGCTTCTCAAGTATAAGTACAAATTGATGAATCCCACTCTTTGCTTGGAAATGGTCGTGCGCATGGTTTGTCAACACTTGTTGTA
>NW_027605376.1:10000-12500 GCF_048128805.1 Centroberyx gerrardi | reverse complement strand
TATATAGTGAAAGAAATAATAAAAACGGTACAGAAAGAGAGAAGGAGGTGAAGCCTGAAATAAATTCAGTTCTGTCTGCATTAATAAACTGCAGAGCTCCGTCTCTCCGTCTCTTCACTCTCTCTTTTTCTGGCAGAAAGTGAGAGAGATTTTCAGTTTATTGAAGCTCAAACTCTCTGCATCCTGAAACTCAACTGTGAGCTTCAGACTGAGCTTCATCTTCAGACTGAGCTTCACCTCCAGCTTCAGACTGAGCTTCACCTTCACCTTCAGACTGAGCTTCACCTTCACCTTCAGACTGAGCTTCACCTTCAGCTTCAGATTGAGCTTCACCTTCAGCTTCAGAATGAGCTTCACCTTCAGCTTCAGAATGAGCTTCACCTTCACCTTCAGATTGAGCTTCACCTTCAGCTTCAGAATGAGCTTCACCTTCACCTTCAGATTGAGCTTCACCTCCAGCTTCAGACTGAGCTTCACCTCCAGCTTCAGACTGAGCTTCACCTTCAGCTTCAGACTGAGCTTCACCTTCATCTTCAGACTGAGCTTCACCTTCACCTTCAGATTGAGCTTCACCTCCAGCTTCAGACTGAGCTTCACCTCCAGCTTCAGACTGAGCTTCACCTCCAGCTTCAGACTGAGCTTCACCTTCACCTTCAGACTGAGCTTCACCTTCACCTTCAGACTGAGCTTCACCTTCACCTTCAGACTGAGCTTCACCTTCAGCTTCAGACTGAGCTTCACCTTCATCTTCAGACTGAGCTTCACCTTCAGCTTCAGACTGAGCTTCATCTTCAGACTGAGCTTCACCTTCACCTTCAGACTGAGCTTCATCTTCAGACTGAGCTTCACCTTCATCTTCAGACTGAGCTTCACCTTCACCTTCAGACTGAGCTTCACCTCCAGCTTCAGACTGAGCTTCACCTCCAGCTTCAGACTGAGCTTCACCTTCAGCTTCAGACTGAGCTTCACCTCCAGCTTCAGACTGAGCTTCACCTCCAGCTTCAGACTGAGCTTCACCTCCACCTTCAGACTGAGCTTCACCTTCATCTTCAGACTGAGCTTCACCTCCAGCTTCAGACTGAGCTTCACCTTCACCTTCAGACTGAGCTTCACCTTCAGACTGAGCTTCACCTTCAGCTTCAGACTGAGCTTCATCTTCAGACTGAGCTTCACCTTCAGCTTCAGACTGAGCTTCATCTTCAGACTGAGCTTCACCTTCAGCTTCAGACTGAGCTTCACCTCCAGCTTCAGACTGAGCTTCACCTTCAGACTGAGCTTCACCTTCAGCTTCAGACTGAGCTTCACCTTCAGCTTCAGACTGAGCTTCATCTTCAGACTGAGCTTCACCTTCAGCTTCAGACTGAGCTTCATCTTCAGACTGAGCTTCACCTCCAGCTTCAGACTGAGCTTCACCTTCACCTTCAGACAGAGCTTCACCTTCACCTTCAGACTGAGCTTCACCTTCACCTTCAGACAGAGCTTCACCTCCAGCTTCAGACTGAGCTTCACCTTCACCTTCAGACTGAGCTTCACCTCCAGCTTCAGACTGAGCTTCACCTCCAGCTTCAGACTGAGCTTCACCTTCAGACTGAGCTTCACCTTCATCTTCAGACTGAGCTTCACCTTCAGCTTCAGACTGAGCTTCATCTTCAGACTGAGCTTCACCTTCAGACTGAGCTTCATCTTCAGACTGAGCTTCACCTTCAGCTTCAGACAGAGCTTCACCTCCAGCTTCAGACTGAGCTTCACCTTCACCTTCAGACTGAGCTTCACCTCCAGCTTCAGACTGAGCTTCACCTTCAGACTGAGCTTCACCTTCATCTTCAGACTGAGCTTCACCTTCAGCTTCAGACTGAGCTTCACCTCCAGCTTCAGACAGAGCTTCACCTTCATCTTCAGACTGAGCTTCACCTCCAGCTTCAGACTGAGCTTCACCTTCATCTTCAGACTGAGCTTCACCTTCAGCTTCAGACTGAGCTTCATCTTCAGACTGAGCTTCACCTCCAGCTTCAGACTGAGCTTCAGCTTCAGACTGAGCTTCACCTTCATCTTCAGACTGAGCTTCACCTTCAGCTTCAGACTGAGCTTCACCTCCAGCTTCAGACTGAGCTTCAGCTTCAGACTGAGCTTCACCTTCAGCTTCAGACTGAGCTTCAGCTTCAGACTGAGCTTCACCTTCATCTTCAGACTGAGCTTCACCTTCAGCTTCTGTTTGACACAAATCACTTCTGAACTGAACTGTTAATTAAATAGAAACACAGTAGAAACCAGAGCTGTTTTTTAAGTCTTTTGATGCAAGTCCAAGTCAAGTCTTAATTCACTTGAGACCTGACTTGAGACTTGAGACTTGAGACTTGATTTGAGACTTGAGACTTGACTTGAGACTTGAGACTTGAGACTTGAGACTTGATTTGAGACTTGAGACTTGACTTGAGACTTGCCCTGAAAGACTTGGGACTTGACTTGACACTTGCCCTAAAATATTTGAGATTTGACTTGA
>NW_027605376.1:0-5000 GCF_048128805.1 Centroberyx gerrardi | reverse complement strand
TATAGCCACACCCTCGAGTCGTCACCCAGGTTCTATAGCCACACCCTCGAGTCGTCACCCTTGAGTCATCACCCAGGTTCTATAGCCACACCCTCGAGTCGTCACCCTCGAGTCGTCACCCAGGTTCTATAGCCACACCCTCGAGTCGTCACCCTCGAGTCATCACCCAGGTTCTACAGCCACACCCTCGAGTCGACACCCAGGTTCTATAGCCACACCCTCGAGTCGTCACCCTCGAGTCATCACCCAGGTTCTACAGCCACACCCTCGAGTCGTCACCCAGGTTCTATAGCCACACCCTCGAGTCGTCACCCTCGAGTCGTCACCCAGGTTCTACAGCCACACCCTCGAGTCGTCACCCAGGTTCTATAGCCACACCCTCGAGTTGTCACCCTCGAGTTGTTGCCCAGGTTCTATAGCCACACCCTCGAGTTGTCACCCTCGAGTCGTCACCCAGGTTCTATAGCCACACCCTCGAGTCGTCACCCTCGAGTTGTTGCCCAGGTTCTATAGCCACACCCTCGAGTTGTCACCCTCGAGTCGTCACCCAGGTTCTATAGCCACACCCTCGAGTCGTCACCCAGGTTCTATAGCCACACCCTCGAGTCGTCACCCAGGTTCTATAGCCACACCCTCGAGTCGTCACCCTCGAGTCGTCACCCAGGTTCTATAGCCACACCCTCGAGTCGTCACCCTCGAGTCGTCACCCAGGTTCTATAGCCACACCCTCGAGTCGTCACCCTCGAGTCGTCACCCAGGTTCTACAGCCACACCCGTGAGTCGTCACCCAGGTTCTACAGCCACACCCTCGAGTCGTCACCCTCGAGTTGTCACCCAGGTTCTATAGCCACACCCTCGAGTCGTCACCCAGGTTCTATAGCCACACCCTCGAGTCGTCACCCTTGAGTCATCACCCAGGTTCTATAGCCACACCCTCGAGTCGTCACCCTCGAGTCGTCACCCAGGTTCTATAGCCACACCCTCGAGTCGTCACCCTCGAGTCATCACCCAGGTTCTACAGCCACACCCTCGAGTCGACACCCAGGTTCTATAGCCACACCCTCGAGTCGTCACCCTCGAGTCATCACCCAGGTTCTACAGCCACACCCTCGAGTCGTCACCCAGGTTCTATAGCCACACCCTCGAGTCGTCACCCTCGAGTCGTCACCCAGGTTCTACAGCCACACCCTCGAGTCGTCACCCAGGTTCTATAGCCACACCCTCGAGTCGTCACTCTCGAGTCATCACCCAGGTTCTATAGCCACACCCTCGAGTCGTCACCCAGGTTCTATAGCCACACCCTCGAGTCGTCACCCTCGAGTCGTCACCCAGGTTCTATAGCCACACCCTCGAGTCGTCACCCAGGTTCTACAGCCACGCCCTCGAGTCGTCACCCAGGTTCTACAGCCACACCCTCGAGTCGTCACCCAGGTTCTATAGCCACACCCTCGAGTCGTCACCCTCGAGTCGTCACCCAGGTTCTACAGCCACACCCTCGAGTCATCACCCTCGAGTCGTCACCCAGGTTCTATAGCCACACCCTCGAGTCGTCACCCTCGAGTCGTCACCCAGGTTCTACAGCCACACCCTCGAGTCGTCACCCAGGTTCTACAGCCACACCCTCGAGTCGTCACCCAGGTTCTATAGCCACACCCTCGAGTCGTCACCCTCGAGTCGTCACCCAGGTTCTACAGCCACACCCTCCAGTCAGGTTCTATACATCTTTACAAAGAGGATATGGAATACAAAACATGGACCACTAAATGCGAAGTGTCTTCTAACAGCACAACAGTCTTTCTATAGATAATATTGATTACACAGTATTAGGACAAAAGTATCCATAAATGTCCAATCAGATCAATGACAAGAGAAGAACAGAACACAGGAAGAGGAAGTCAGTTTAATTTGGGGAAACAGGAAGCTGGACAGATCTATTAGATCTGACAGGAAGTGGATGTGACATCATCAAGCAGAGAGCAGAGTGTTTGTTTCTGACCTCAGATCAGTTACACAGCGACCCACAATGCATCCTGGCAGGAGGGGAGCGCTCATCACACCGTCGCAGAGCGGTGCAGAAGGGGAAGCGGTCTGCAGCCTTACCTAACTTGGGCAGGGAGTACTGGACTCTGAAGTAGTCCTGGTAAAATCCCAGAAGCCTCTTGGTGATGTGGAGCGCGTAGTCGCCCGCTCCGCTGGAGACGGCATCGGGCCGGGCGTACAGACGGATCTGAAACACAACGTCACGTCGACAGAGAGGAGAATGGAATCAGGTTGAGAGCGCAGGAAAAGAAATGGCATCAGGCCGAGTTACGTGTCCAGAGAGAGAGAGAGGGGAAACAGAATGGAACGTGGCCCAGCTCCCTGACAGAGTTATGGCAGTTAACATGCAAATCTACAGCGAGACGAGAAGAAATGGGATCAGGCCGAACAGAGACAAATCAACAGAGACAGAACTAAATGGTATTCAGCCGGGTATAGAGACAGATACACACACACACACACACACACACACACACACACACACACTGCAGTCTTCAACTCCACTGGTCCTTGAATAAACAACTGTTTTATTCCCTCTCTCCTTTTCTGTTTATTTCTATTCTGTATTCCCCTCTCTCTTTTCATCTCTCTCTCTCTCTCTCTCTCTCTCTCTCTCTCTCTCTCTTTCTTGTCGTTTTTCCCCTCGGTGGATTTGCCGCCTTTATCCTCGGCCTGCCACCATCTCCCTCTGTCTGCTGAGTGTGTGTGTGTGTGTGTGTGTGTGTGTGTGTGTGTGACTGTAACAGTTCTGGGGATTACAACACAATTTACAAGTTCACCTTGACTTCTGCAAAACTGAATTATTCTTCTCTCTCCCTGTGTGTGTGTGTGTGTGTGTGTGTGTGTGTGAGAGAGAGAGAGAGAGAGAGAGAGAGAGTAAGGATGAACAGATCTATATACAATATAAATATAGAGCAAGAGGGAGAGAGGGCAGAGAGGGAAAAGAGAATTAGAAATCAGTTTTCAGTTATTCATTTCCAGTCTATTCATGTTTATTCATATAATCCAATTATGATTCATATAGTAATTTATCACAAGCACGACTCAAAGGGCTTTACATACATCACATACAAACTACATGTACATCATATACATCACCATATACATACTATATACACATCATCATCACTTACTACAACAACAACTCGTATTTGGGTTCTCGTATGTGTTTTTGAATTTGCATCATGTCCTAAGCTGCAGTGTGTTTCTCCTGAAGCGGCCTCTCTGTTGAGTCTTAACATCACACCAACCAGCTGTCCTATCTTATTCATACTATATATAAATCACCATATGTACATACTATATATACATCATACACGTACTACGACAACAGGTTGTCGTATTTGCTTTGGGTTTTGAATTTGCATCATTTCTGAAGTTGCAGCGTTTCTCCTGAAGCAGTTTCTCTGGTCATGTTCATGTAAAGAGACATTAAGGACATTTCAGGGGTGAAGTTAAGGGGTTTTGCTTTCAGAGTTTTTATTGCCCATATTAGGCAAGACGAGCCGCTGTGTGACCATATCTGATGTTTTCCACGTCCTTCCTGTCCGAGTTAATTAGCCGAGTCGGAGCGTTCTGTTTTCATCTCCGAGTCGCTTCCTCTCCTCCGCTGCTCCGCTCCGTAATTGGTCGTGTTTTACACTTCCGTCCTGTCAGAACCAATTAGCCGAGTCACAACAATCCATTTCCTGTTCTCCCCCCCCCCAGTCAATAAATGTGTGAATATGAATGACTGAGCTGATGAATGTGTGAAAATGATTTAAAGCTCCACATCGTGTAAGCAGGACTCCCTCTCCTCTGTGATGATAAAGGAGTTGGATGTGTATCTAAACATGGTGAAAGCATCAAAACTAAATCCACACAATCCATATTAGAAAAGCGAGCCTCTAAACGAGCCGTTTGGACTTCCGTAACTTTGTGGCGTCACAAAGGTTCGCTCATTATCATTTCTGTAAGAAATAATAGACTAACAAAGTGTTTTTTTCAAAGCGGTCGAGCGGTCGTCATCGTTTATTACCGGAGAGTTTTCCCTACCTGTAGCCGCCGGGCCGCGGCGTCTCACGTTTCGCTCTCGAAACGGTTAGCCGATCGGAACGGAGGGTCGTGAATATTAATGAGCCTTAAAGACACGGCGACAGAAACGGCCTGTTCTTGGTAAGGCTCAGAGAGATGCTGGAAAATGAACGTGGAGAAATGGATTGAGAGTGTTTTTGGTTCATGACACCACACACACAGCTCTGAATGGACAGAAAGACACAAAATAAAACTCTGGACAGAATATGGAGCTTTAAAGAGAAATGAACTGACTCAGATTAAAGTCGGTGCAGGAAGACGAGTCAGCAGGATGAATCTGGAGTTTCTCTGTTTTGAGGATTATTGACTGTTTGAGTCTTTCTTTATGAAACTGTTGCTGGAACTGTAGGGAATAGAATTGTTTTTGTTAGATTGAACTGTGGAACTAAAATTGATTTTTCCTCATATTGATCTGTGTGTTGGAGAATCATCTGGAAAACCTGGAGTGGATTTTTTTATTGGATTTCTATCTTTTGTGAACTGGATGGACTGCAGACTGAACTGTGTTTCTCTCAGCCGGGTGTCGTCAGGATTATAATGATTCGGCTGCCATTTTCAATTCTTCTTATCGATCCGATTCTTTATCGATTCCCTTATTGATTCCTACTGTATAGTTTTCAGGGGTAAACGACTACATACAGCTAATGTGAGTTTTATTACTCCAGCCAGACTTTGCTAGTTACTCCTGTCTCAGAATTACTTTTCAAAACAGGTAAGGCTCATTTGACATGTTTCCTTAGAGAACAGTAGTAGCATTAGTAGTAGCAGTAGTAGTAGGAGTATTAATGTTAGTACTAGTAGTATTGTCAGTAGTACTTGTATTGCGATCCGTCCAGCGAAGCAGAAATCTTCTAACAGCGGCTCAGGTGATTTGACTGTCAGGGCAA
>NW_027605375.1:15000-19886 GCF_048128805.1 Centroberyx gerrardi | reverse complement strand
TGGCGTCGGCGGTGATGGCCGGGAAAGTCCCGATGGTGACGGTGAAGGTGAAGCACACAGAGACGGCCAGCACCCAGATCTGAAAAACAGGGGTCAAAGGTCACCGGGAGAGAGACAGCAGAGGGTCAAAGGACAAGAGGAAAGGAATCTGTGTGTTTCTGTTTGAACGTGTTCACATCTCACGTCTGTTCTCAGGAGTTCAAAGCTGCTCTAGATCTGTTTGACTCTGTTGACAGCGTAATAATTTAAACTTCACATGAACAGCTCTTTGTTGTCATTGCTCTGCAGCGTTAACCTTTTCTGCTGCTGCTGCTGTGGAGAAACATCTAAATATCTCTAAATGTGTTTGACCTTCTTGAAGATGCTCAGCATGGAGACGCTCTGCCTGCCGCTCTGCGCTGCTTCGGCTGCGCTGCTCTCTGAGGAGAGAAGAAGAAGATATCTGCGGGATATATGACACTGCTCACATTGTATTTTTCCCATGATGCTTCAGGCTAAAGCTTCACATGTCAACCCGAGGATTGTCCAACAAGCTGAAGACAACGCACAAGACCGGTCAGGCGCAACAAGGAAGAAGGAGGATGAAGCCGCTCTGCTGGAAAACATTTCTGTTCTGCAGATTTACTGCTGCAGCCTCCGTTCAGACTTCATTTACATTTCATTTACACGTCTTTTTGTGTCGCCTGACTGGTCAGTGATTGATGCAGTGATGCAGTGATGCAGTGGTGTGATGCAGTGATGCAGTGATGTGATGCAGTGGTGTGATGCAGTGATGTGATGCAGTGATGCAGTGGTGTGATGCAGTGATGTGATGCAGTGATGTGATGCAGTGATGTGATGCAGTGGTGTGATGCAGTGATGTGATGCGGTGGTGTGATGCAGTGATGTGATGCAGTGATGCAGTGGTGTGATGCAGTGATGTGATGCAGTGATGCAGTGATATAATGCAGTGATGTGATGCAGTGATGTGATGCAGTGGTGTGATGCAGTGATGCAGTGATGTGATGCAGTGGTGTGATGCGGTGATGCAGTGATGTGATGCAGTGGTGTGATGCAGTGATGTGATGCAGTGATGCACTGGTGTGATGCAGTGATGTGATGCAGTGATGTGATGCAGTGGTGTGATGCAGTGATGTGATGCGGTGGTGTGATGCAGTGATGTGATGCAGTGATGTGATGCAGTGATGCAGTGGTGTGATGCAGCGATGTGATGCAGTGATGCAGTGATGTGATGCAGTGGTGTGATGCAGTGGTGTGATGCAGTGATGCACTGGTGTGATGCAGTGGTGTGATGCAGTGATGTGATGCAGTGGTGTGATGCAGTGATGTGATGCGGTGGTGTGATGCAGTGATGTGATGCAGTGATGTGATGCAGTGATGCAGTGGTGTGATGCAGTGATGTGATGCAGTGATGCAGTGATGTGATGCAGTGGTGTGATGCAGTGATGTGATGCAGTGATGCATTAGTGTGATCCAGCGGTGCAGTGGTGCAGTGATGAACTAAAACAATTTAACTTTAAACGTAATTTGGTCTGACAGACTTCTGTTCATTTAAATCAGCTTCATGTTGATGGTGTTGCAGTCCAGACAGTCCACTCTTCCTACCTTTCTTCATCAGATTTAAAGTGTTCTCCTCTTCGTCGGACCTTTTCTTGCTGTTGCTCTCCTGGTAAAACTGGAAGAACTCCTAAGAAACAAAAACAGAAACACAGGAAAGAGTTTGACAGCGAGTTTCTCTTCCGTCCTGCAACAGTAAAACCTAAAGACTGACTGTTATTTACATTATAACAATAAAGATAAACAGGATATATTCAGTCTGTGTTTATACCTAAATGTCTGTTTGATAAATTATATTTCATGTACTTTACCAGTTTAGGCAGCATGATGTAGGACAGAATGGACAGAAATATCACAACACAGGCTGTTATGAAGTAACCGAACGCAGCGTCCTGCATCTCCGAGCCACCTGGAGGAGGGAGGGAGGGCAGGAGGGAAGGAAGGAAGGAGGGAGGGAGGGAGGGAGGGCAGGAGGGAAGGAAGGAAGGAAGGAGGGAGGGAGGGAGGGGAGGAGGGAAGGAGGGAAGGAAGGAGGGAGGGAGGGAGGGGAGGAGGGAAGGAGGGAAGGAAGGAAGGAGGGAGGGAGGGGAAGGAAGGAAGGTAGGAAGGAGGGAAGGAAGGAAGGAAGGAAGGAGGGAGGGAGGGAAGGAAGGAGGGAAGGAGGGAGGGGAGGGAGGAAGGGAAGGATGGAAGGTAGGAGGGAAGGAGGGAGAGAGGACGGAGTGAAGGAAGGAAGGAAGGAGGGGGGGAGGGAGAGAGGGAGGGAAGGAAGGTAGGAAGGAAGGAAGGAAGAAGGGAGGGAGGGAGGGAGGAGGGAGGGAACGAGGGAGGGAAGGAAGGAAGGAGGGAAGGAAGGAGGGAGGGTGAGAAGGAAGAAAGAGATTGAAGAAAAAAATTGTCTTACATTACATTTTAGGCATTTGTCAAACTCTGTGACTCACTGAGATCAACAGCAGAATAAACTTCAGTTCCTACATCAAAAACATTACAATCAACCAACAGTCAGGAGGTCAGAGGTCAGAGGTCACAGCAGCCTGACAGATGGACCACCTTCCTCTGAGCCCAGAGTGATCATCAGGATGCAGAGAAGTGGAGGGAGAGACAGAGGGAGGAGAGGTAGAAAGCGTGTCGTCGTCTCACTTGCGATGGCGCAGATCATGGCGAAGGCGGCGAAGGTCCCGGCGAGGCCCTGGCCGCTCATGATGGGCGTGGTGTAGGAGGCGGGCAGCAGGCCGGCCATGCCGAACAGGCTCCCCTGCAGGACCGCCCCGAACGCTGCGGGACAGACACACCGCTCTGAAACTACTGACCTTACAGCACAGACACTGACCAGACACACCGCTCTGAAGCTACTGACCTTACAGCACAGACACTGACCAGACACACCGCTCTGAAGCTACTGACCTTACAGCACAGACACTGACCAGACACACCGCTCTGAAACTACTGACCTTACAGCACAGACACTGACCAGACACACCGCTCTGAAACTACTGACCAGACACCACAGACACTGACCAGACACACCGCTCTGAAACTACTGACCAGACACCACAGACACTGACCAGACACACCGCTCTGAAGCTACTGACCTTACAGCACAGACACTGACCAGACACACCGCTCTGAAACTACTGACCTTACAGCACAGACACTGACCAGACACACTGCTCTGAAACTACTGACCAGACACCAGACACACTGACAGGTTCACAGACACTGACAGATGAACTGAATTGATTTTAAAAATGTGTTGGAATAGAAACTTCATTGACTGTATTGAGACAAAAGGGAGTCCAGGGAGTCAAATACTGAACGCTTTTTGGACACATGTTGGTTTTCATATGTAAAAATGTGAAATTTCCCATTTTCTCCTGTGAATTGTGTCTTTCATGTGAAATTAAGTTTTCACGTGAAAGAAATGTGAAAAAAAATCATGTGACTTTTCACCAATGAATTTCAATTTTTGCATCTGAAGAAAACTGTCAGAATACAAAAAAAAATTTCACATATGAAAACCAGCATGTGTCAAAGAGCACATGTGCTTTGAATTCACATGTGACTTTTCTGAAGGGGAATAATCATAATCATAAAAATAGAACTACCTTTAATTTTCTTATCAAAGTCACAAAGGTCTTATCAGTTGATTGAAACTTACAGTTTATGATGACGATCTTGATCATGGTGACAGAGAAGAAGGACAGCGGCTCCATCGGCACTTTGACCAGAACGGCCGTCAGCATGAAGACCGCCATGATGACCAGCAGGCTGCCCAGCACCCGCAGCTTCTGAGGGATCCTATTGGACGACACAGGTCAGGTGGAAACATCACTCTCCTTTCAAATCAGACCGCAATGAAAAGCAAAAGAGATTATAACTTTAAAGAAAGAGTAGGGTTAGGGAACCCCATAAAGGACCCCTGGAACCCCCACAAGGACCTCTGGAACCCCATAAAGGACCTCTGAAACCCCATAAAGGACCCCTGGAACCCCCTCAAGGACCTCTGGAACCCCATAAAGGACCCCTGGAACCCCCTGAAGCACCCCTGGAACCCCATAAAGGACCCCTGGAACCCCCTGAAGCACCCCTGGAACCCCATAAAGGACCCCTGGAACCCCATAAAGAACCTCTGAAACCCTCTCAAGGACCTCTGGAACCCCATAAAGGACCACAGGAACCACCTGAAGAACCTGTGGAACCCCCTAAAGGACCCCCATGGAGGTCCCTGGACCGCAGTGTGAACTCCAGTACTCTTCTTCGGTGGTGGTGCGGCAGCAGGACTCACAGTGTGTGCAGGAAGGAGTTGAGGCAGGTGAAGAGCAGCAGCGGCACCATGGCGCACAGCGTCATCACGTTGTTGAATTTGGCTTCCAGGACGCTGCGCTCGCCGGATCCCTCCGTCCCATTGGCTGGAGAACCAGCCAATGAGGGATCCTTCAGACGACTGGTAAAATACTAGAGAGACAGACAGACAGACAGACAGACAGAGAGACAGACAGACAGACAGACAGAGAGACAGACAGACAGACAGGCAGACAGACAGACAGACAGACAGACAGACAGGCAGACAGACAGACACAGACAATGTTTTAACCAAAGTGTTGTACTTCGCTTCATTACAGAGGACAAATCAGCATCGAATCAGAAACTGATTCATGCTTTATTTTGCGTTTGCACTTTATTTTATTCAAGTAAAAGAACTTAGTTTGAACTCTGTCTTCTCATCATTTTAGCATTTAAAGATCATAACAATGATTTTTAAATAACTGTAACTTTTAATTTTACTTCTACTCTTATTAACTTAACACGTAACACAGCAGTACCTATAC
>NW_027605375.1:0-10000 GCF_048128805.1 Centroberyx gerrardi | reverse complement strand
TGAACGAGATCAAACGCACCTCAAAATCCGTTGCAAAGCATCGTTGGGAGCGAACGCATCGTTCAACCAGGAAAACGTTTTGCACCGTAGAAACACGGTGGGAGCTTTGAAGGAAGCGCTGCTGAGAACGAGTCCTGAACGGACCAAACAGGATGTGATGTCATCATGAACTATTTGTTGGCAGCTGCAGCTGCTCAGACCAGAGGAGAGAAATGAAGTGCAACATGATCTAAACTTTGTTTTTATTTCCCTGCACCAAAAAGTATGATGACCATGATGTCACAGAATGACAGGTCACCAAACTGTCCAATGAGCGAGCCGCCTGTCAGTCATGTGACCAGCGAGTCGAGTTCTTCCTGCCGAGGCGTTCACAGGAAACACTCTTTCCTCTCATCAGCTTCAGTTCCTCCATCAACATTACAATCTACACTAAGCTGTGAGGAGGTCAAAGGTCAGAGGTCACAGCACCATGGCAACAGACAGGACAAACATTCCCGAGACACAAGAATTATCCTGATGAAAGAGAAGAAGAGAAGAGAAGAGAAGAGGAGAGAAGAGAAGAGAGGAGAGAAGAAGAGAGGAGAGGAGAGAAGAGGAGAGGAGAGGAGAGAAGAGAAGAGGAGGAGAGGGGAGGAGAGAATAGGAGAGAAGAGAAGAGAAGAGAAGAGGAGAGAAGAGGAGACGAGAGAAGAGAAGAGAAGAGAAGAGAAGAGGAGAGAAGAGGAGACGAGAGAAGAGAAGAGAAGAGGAGAGAAGAGGAGACGAGAGAAGAGAAGAGAAGAGAAGAGGAGAGGAGAGAAGAGGAGGAGAGGGGAGGAGAGGAGAGAATAGGAGAGAAGAGAAGAGGAGAGAAGAGAAGAGAAGAGAAGAGAAGAGGAGAGAAGAGGAGACGAGAGAAGAGAAGAGAAGAGAAGAGAAGAGAAGAGACGAGAGAAGAGAAGAGAAGAGGAGAGAAGAGGAGACGAGAGAAGAGAAGAGAAGAGAAGAGAAGAGGAGAGAAGAGAAGAGACGAGAGAAGAGAAGAGAAGAGGAGAGGAGAGGAGAGAAGAGAAGAGGAGAGGAGAGAAGAGAAGAGGAGAGGAGAGGAGAGAAGAGGAGAGAAGAGGAGAGGAGAGGAGAGGAGAGAAGAGAAGAGGAGAGAAGAGAAGAGAAGAGGAGAGAAGAGAAGAGAAGAGGAGAGGAGAGAAGAGAAGAGGAGAGGAGAGAAGAGGAGAGGAGAGGAGAGAAGAGGAGAGAAGAGGAGAGGAGAGAAGAGGAGAGAAGAGGAGAGGAGAGGAGAGGAGAGAAGAGAAGAGGAGAGAAGAGAAGAGAAGAGGAGAGAAGAGGAGAGGAGAGGAGAGAAGAGAAGAGGAGAGGAGAGGAGAGAAGAGGAGAGGAGAGAAGAGAAGAGGAGAGGAGAGGAGAGAAGAGGAGAGAAGAGGAGAGGAGAGGAGAGGAGAGAAGAGAAGAGGAGAGAAGAGAAGAGAAGAGGAGGAGAGAGGAGAGGAGAGAAGAGAAGAGGAGAGGAGAGGAGAGAAGAGGAGAGAAGAGAAGAGAAGAGGAGAGAAGAGAAGAGAAGAGGAGAGGAGAGGAGAGAAGAGGAGAGAAGAGGAGAGAAGAGGGAGAGGAGAGGAGAGAAGAGAAGAGGAGAGAAGAGAAGAGAAGAGGAGAGAGAAGAGGAGAGGAGAGAAGAAAAGAGGAGAGGAGAGGAGAGAAGAGGAGAGAAGAGAAGAGAAGAGGAGAGGAGAGAAGAAAAGAGGAGAGGAGAGGAGAGAAGAGGAGAGAAGAGAAGAGAAGAGGAGAGGAGAGAATAGGAGAGGAGAGAGAAGAAAAGAGGAGAGGAGAGAAGAGAAGAGGCGAGAAGAGAAGAAAAGAGTTTCTGACAGAAGCAGAAGAACTGAAGCTAAAACCTGAAGCTTCAGATTTGTTGTTAACATTAAACAACAAATGCTGCTGCTGATTTGATTTGATCTAAATTCAGTTTATTAAAAATGAAGAAGTGTGTCACTGTTGCCACAGGGTTCAAAAAAATCCAAACTTGTAAAGTAAACTAAAGTAAAGTAAAGCCTGGTTTCAGGAAACAGCAGACAAACTGGTGTGTCTGAGATATGAGGAATGAAAATGTGTTGTAGGAATAATAATAATAATAATGATAATAATAATGATAACAACAACATCATCATCATCATCATCATCATCATGGTCAGTATCATGCTGTTTGAACAGATAGAGTGGGTAAACATTACAGACTGATACAACCTGATGAATTTACTGTCTGAGGAAGATCCAGTCACCAATGAAACAGTAGAGAATATCCAAGTAATTAACTATTAATTATTAACATTAACTAACTAGTTAACATACAACAAATTAACTAGTTAACATCCAACAAATTGGCTATTAACAACCAACAAATTAACATCTAACAAATTAACTATAGTAGTAAACATCCAACAAATTAACTATTAATATCAACAAATTAACTATTAACATCCAACTCATTAACTCGTTCATTTCCAACACACTGAACAGATAACAACATTCAGCTAAATGTTCACTCAGTCTAACTCTCTAAACTCTCAACAACAAAGAAGAAAAACAATCTGAGCTTTGTCATCCTGCTGCTGTCTTACCTGTTTCTGTTTCTCTGTTTGTTTCTCTGTTTGTTTCTCTGTTTGTTTCTCTGTTTGTTTCTCTGTTTGTTTCTCTGTTTGTTTCTCTGTGTCTGTGTCTGTCTCTGTGTCTGTGTCTGTGTCTGTGTCTGTGTCTGTCTCTGTGTCTGTGTCTGTGTCTGCCTCTGTGTCTGTCTCTGTGTCTGTGTCTGTGTCTGTGTCTGCTGAAAGGGAAAGCGAGGCTGTATCAGAGGAGAGGAACTCCCTGCTGACAGGACAGCAGACAGGCAGAGCGGCGGTGGGAGGACCGTCCCACGCGGAGCGGCGGTGGGAGGACCGTCCCACGCGGAGCGGCGGTGGGAGGACCGTCCCACGAGCGAGCCGCTCGGTGCCTTGCTCAGAGAAGCGTGGCAGCTGCAGGCTTCGAACCCGAGCTTCTGGTTCTGGGAGAGTCTGCGGTTTACTGGGATTTAACATGCAAGAAGAAAAGTAAATTAAATAATAAGGAACCGCTTCCCAGTAAATCTCTCAACTCTGAACCTGACAGCACTGACATGATCATCACATGAGACAGAAATATGCAAACAGCTGACAATAGAGGCTTTGAGATGATGTAACCCCCCCGCTAACACGTGTTCAACTGAGCTGACTCTTCTCAAGCTAACTGTGTTTTGAGTAGAGTAGAGTAGAGTAGAGTAGAGTAGAGTAGAGTAGAGCTGGGCAGCGTTCCAACAAAACAGCCTGCAAGTCCTACTTACACTACCAGTCAACAGTTTGGACACATGCATTTTTCTTTATTTTCACTATTTTCCACATTTTAGAATAACAGTAAAGACTCAAAACTATGAAATAACACAAATGGAATTATGCAGCGACCAGAAAAGTGTTAAACAAATCAAAACGATCTTATATTTTAGATTCTTTGCCTTGATGGAAAGGCAAAGGCTTTGGAGAGGAATTCATACATAAGATCAACTTCACTTTTTATATTTTACTAAGAAACTAATTTCAAGCCTTTAAGCAGATCAAAGCCTTCAGATCAAAATGCTTTAAGAGAATGAAGAACACAGAACATTCAGTCAGGTGGTCCAGACTGTGGACTGTAGTGTAAATAATATAATCAATACTTAGATGGACTTTCTCTGTCTTGTCTATAGATTTCTCTCTGCTGCCAGTTTCCTCAGAAGCATTATAAAAGTTTCATCTAATCTGTCTGATCCAGAGCTTCTCAGTCCTGCTGCTGGTTTCCCATCAGTTAACTGCAGTCAGCTGGATTCACCTGGAACCAGACGGCTGGACTGAAACCCATCAGGACCAGGACTGACCGCTGGTCTGATGTCAAGTCATACAGCAAGTGGAAGAGTTGAGTATCCTGAGAATAAGGGTTGTATAAAGCCACTGTGTGCCTTTCTGCTCTCCTGAAGCCGTTCCAGCCTGCAGACCGTCAAACCACCAAACCACCAAACCTCTAAACCGTCAAACCACCAAACCACCAAACCTCTAAACCTCTAAACCGTCAAACCACCAAACCTCTAAACCGTCAAACCACCAAACCACCAAACCTCTAAACCTCTAAACCGTCAAACCACCAAACCACCAAACCTCTAAACCTCTAAACCGTCAAACCACCAAACCACCAAACCTCTAAACCTCTAAACCGTCAAACCACCAAACCACCAAACCTCTAAACCGTCAAACCACCAAACCGCCAAACCGTCCGTCGACGCCTCGGCTCCGGCTCCGAGCCGGCGGCGCCAACACCCAGACTGAAGAAACTTCCTGCAGAACGCACAAGATAACAAATCTCACAATTGTTTTTCAATCAGCCGCGAGCCTCCCTGTTAAAACAAAGCCGCGTGACGACGGGCGGTGAGAAGGGTTTCCGGACCGACACCTGGGGAAACCATCAGCCAGCGCCCGCTGGACACCAGGCAGGTGAGACAGGAGCCCGGAACGGCCTTGGAAAAACACCGAGAGGAAAACAGCAAGCTGGAAACAATGGCGGACGACACCGACACTTTAACAGCCAGTCAAACACATCCAGCTTTACTTCAGTTTGTATTTCTGTCTCCAGTGCAGAAGATGAAAGACGTTTCTGTCCAACTGCCTTCTTACGTCTTCAGGACTTTGCTGACATATATTAGATATACTGAATACTCACTAAGTTCAGCTGCTGCGGTTTTGCTTCTTGTTAATGCTGTAATCCAGACCGCTTTTCTACTTAATGTACTGTATGTTGTGTGTTGCATTTGCCAGTTGGGGTTTATGTTTATATCAAGTTCAAGTTTGTTTATTTATATAATCCTTTATCACAGCATGTCTCAGAGGACTTTACAGAGACTGAGCCTAACTAGATCTAACTTATTAAAAATCAGTGGTGAACAAAGTGACAGGACAAGCATAGAGAAAAGCACAAGACAGATAAGAGCAGATTGTAGCAAGACAACACAGATAGGAAATCACTTTATTAATCCACTGGGAAATCCAAGTGCCACAGCAGCAACTGGCAGAACAGTACCAGGAAAACAAGTACAGCAGTACAATAAGATAATTATATATATATATATATATATATATATATATATATATGTATATATACATAATCAGGAGTTCAGTCATTAGTGCAGCCTAACCTCCCCAACACCACCAGCCTTAGACCCTAATTTATTTCCCATTTGCTCTAATCTTATTTCTACCCTGTTCTTCTTTACTGTGGCGACCCAGTTTCCCCCCCAGGGATCATTTAAATTAAACTACTTTAATAATTTAAATTAAACTACTTTAATAATTTAAATGAAACTATTTTAATCATTTAATTTAAACTACTTTAATAATTTAAATTAAACGACTTTAATCATTTAATTTTAACTATTTTAATCATTTAAATTAAACTACTTTAATCATTCAAATTAAACTACTTTAATCTAACAACTTGTCCACACTTGTGCATTCAGGAGCTTGGTTCATATTTCCAGAAGCTCGAGTCGCTTCCCTTCTCATCTGAACCAGGTGGAAGGTGGAAGTAACAGATTACATTTACTCTAGTTACTGTAACTTGTCCTGTTTTTGAGTAGCTTTTGAAGTAAGCAGTTTTACTTTTACTTAAGTCTGTTTTGGCTGAAGTGTTGTTTCCAGTCAGATCCATTACAGTACTCTACGAACCAGTAATGCCTTAGAATAACCTTACATTGTCATTAATTTACATCAATTCACCCCTTAATTCATGCAACATCCCCTTAAAATTAGTTGGAGTTATTAATGGAGGACCCCCCTTAATGCTTGACTGCTTACTTTCTACTTTAATGTAAAATTCAGGCAGACAGGAACTTTCCCTTAATAACTCATTAATAACCTGTAAACCTGCACAAAAGACATGAAAAATCCCTTAATTTCTATAGTCTCTGTGAACCAACCCATGAATAAATCCCTTATAAACCCATGATACTAACCTTACTTTACTTTACTTTACTTTTGTTATTTCTAATGGATAATTAATGTTTACGTGATGAGAAATTCAGGGCATTTCACTTTATCAGAAACATAACATTAAATAATCATATTTGTCCATGACAGGAGCTCAGTTAACATCCATCCAGCTACAGTATGTTAGCCTGGTTGTTGGTTAGCTAGTTCACTAGCTTTGCTAGCTAGTTGGATAGCTAATAGCAAAAGAAACTAGCGGTTCCTCAGTAGAGCTCAAACCTCCAACACTCTGCAGCTGTCAATATATTCCAGCTCCACATGTTCAATTTCCACCAAAAGACTTGTTGCACATTTTCCTGACTGGACCTGAATGCAACATGAGATCTGCTGTTGACATTCCACACCAGCTGACCAATCAGCTCTCTGTCTGTTCAGGTCCATCAGAGCTGCTCCTCCGCCTCTGGACCAGGTTCTGGTTCTGTCTGAACAGGCGAGCGCTCCACTGCCTCCATGTTTGATTGGACCAATAGTGGAGGGTTTGTCTCTTCTTCTGTCTGCTGATTGGCCACAAAATTTGATGGTGTTCATACGTTAAAAGCCTTTTTGTGAGAAGCCACGCCCCCTTTGGTCAATAGCGCTCCGCAGCAGAGCTAATTTTAGCACTTCAGCTCTGACGTCAGACGTGTGAACCGGAAGTCAGACAGAAGCAAACGCTCAACGCACAGAAGCTGAGGAGCTGAAGCAGCTGAAGCTGCCCAAAAACACAACAACACATCCAGATGACAGACTCAGAAACCAGACTTTCTTAAAGGGACCGTGTCTCCTTAACCCGGAGAAGCACACAATATAACTGTGTGTGTTAAACATACCCAAACCACAGATTATGGTGAATAATGTCCATAGAGTCCGCCACAATATAATATATAATATATAATATATAATATATAATATAATATATAATATGGCGGGTGTTCACTTTACCAGAGAGTTGGTCAGCCTCTCAATGTAAAACAGCAATTTTCACACAGCAATATCTCCGTCAATTCACAACCAATCTCCATGCTGGAGACAGACAGACAGACAGACAGACAGACAGACAGACAGACAGACGGGCGGACAGACAGACAGACAGACAGACAGACAGACAGACAGACAGACAGACAGACAGACAGACGGGCGGACAGACAGACAGACAGACAGACAGACAGACAGACAGACAGACGGGCGGACAGACAGACAGACAGACAGACAGACAGACAGACAGACGTGCGGACAGACAGACAGACAGACAGACAGACAGACAGACAGACAGACAGACAGACGGGCGGACAGACAGACAGACAGGCAGACAGACAGACAGACAGACAGACAGACAGACAGACAGACAGACAGACAGGCAGACAGACAGACAGACAGACAGGCAGACAGACAGACGGGCGGACAGACAGACAGACAGACAGACAGACAGACAGGCAGACAGACAGACGGGCGGACAGACAGACAGACAGACAGACAGACAGACAGACAGACAGACAGACAGACAGACAGACAGGCGGGTGGGCAGGCGGATGGACGGACAGAACGGGGTGAAAACAAAGCCCCGTCCTCCTCGGCAGGCGGAGGTGAAGACTTCAGGTCTGCAGCATGAAGCCCAAAGTTAAAACATGAAGTTTTGCTCAATGCTGACAGGGCAGAAAAAAGGAGAAATGAAAGTGTTGAAACTAGAAGTTTGAGATTGTCTTTCATGTGATTTTAGCAGAACAGCTTGTTCATATTATGAGTCTGTTGGATTTACTGACAGCAGCTACTGACACGACAACTCTCACACCACACTGACACAAAATCATCTGGGTCCTCTGAGGGTTCCTGGAAGAAACCCATCATGTTACAGAGCAGCTGTATGAAGGGGTTCCCCGGGAACCTTCAGAGGTTTCCTTACGGTTACAATCTGAAAAAACCCAAAGGATCCCAGATCCACTGATCTGCCTTCGTTCTGGAAATTTGTTTCTACAAAATTGTTGAAGTGAAACTGTGTTGGAAACAAGTAACATGATCTCACCACACTGCAGTTTTTCAGGAAAAAGTTAAATTCTCAATGCTCATACTTCAGTACTGCCAGACCTCTCTGACTTCACTGTAAATCTTAACAAGTCATTTCATCTAGTACTGATTCTTGGAAATTTGTTTTCCTCAAATCACCAGAGTCAAACTCGACACTCGAGGCGTAATGACATGAGTTCAGGACCTGATGTGGATTTTTAAAACAAGTGAAACTGCAAAAGTGATTTTACCTCACAAAATGATTTTACCTCCTTCAAGAGGAATCCAGTTTGAAGACCCAGCAGCAGGTAGAATGAGCTGCAGATATACAGTCAGTGGATATAGACGGTCAACTTCTGTTCCCTAAAGTGAATCCAGTAAGCAGTTCTACACAGATTAGTTTTCCTCAGTGTCGGTCCACAGCAGAACATCCTCACCTGCCTGTGAATCCTCTAAAGTGAATCCAGACCAGAGTCCAGTCTGTCAGGGAGCGTCCGACCTGCGTTCGGTTTCCCTCGAGTCAAAACAGCAGCGAGGTTCAGTTCCCTCTGAACACTTTCTCTCTCAAGAATTTCACATGGCAGTGTGACAGACTGACGCTCTGCACACTGAGCTGCTTCCCCAAGTCAGCAGCTAGTCTCAGACCACGTCAGCAGCTAGTCTCAGACCACATCACCAGCTAGTCTCAGACCAAGTCAGCAGCTAGTCTCAGACCAAGTCAGCAGCTAGTCTCAGACCACGTCACCAGCTAGTCTCAGACCACGTCAGCAGCTAGTCTCAGACCAAGTCACCAGCTAGTCTCAGACCACGTCAGCAGCTAGTCTCAGACCAAGTCAGCAGCTAGTCTCAGACCACGTCACCAGCTAATCTCAGACCAAGTCACCAGCTAGTCTCAGACCAAGTCAGCAGCTAGTCTCAGACCACGTCAGCAGCTAGTCTCAGACCAAGTCAGCAGCTAGTCTCAGACCAAGTCACCAGCTAGTCTCAGACCAAGTCAGCAGCTAATCTCAGACCAAGTCACCAGCTAGTCTCAGACCAAGTCAGCAGCTAGTCTCAGACCACGTCACCAGCTAATCTCAGACCAAGTCACCAGCTAGTCTCAGACCAAGTCAGCAGCTAGTCTCAGACCACGTCAGCAGCTAGTCTCAGACCACGTCAGCAGCTAGTCTCAGACCACGTCACCAGCTAATCTCAGACCAAGTCACCAGCTAGTCTCAGACCAAGTCAGCAGCTAGTCTCAGACCACGTCAGCAGCTAGTCTCAGACCACGTCAGCAGCTAGTCTCAGACCACGTCAGCAGCTAGTCTCAGACCACGTCAGCAGCTAGTCTCAGACCAAGTCACCAGCTAGTCTCAGACCAAGTCAGCAGCTAGTCTCAGACCACGTCAGCAGCTAGTCTCAGACCACGTCAGCAGCTAGTCTCAGACCACGTCAGCAGCTAGTCTCAGACCAAGTCAGCAGCTAGTCTCAGACCACGTCAGCAGCTAGTCTCAGACCACGTCAGCAGCTAGTCTCAGACCAAGTCAGCAGCTAGTCTCAGACCAAGTCAGCAGGTCAGTCTGCTCATTCTGAGGTTAGCTTTAAAGCAGAGGTCACCAAGTCAACTTTAATAGGATAAAAACTTGGTAAGAGCATCATGAGTTTGATTTCTATAATCAGTTTCAACTTCAATAAATTCAATCATTCCATACAAATTCAGAAAACAGAATTTAAATTCAGTCGTCCGCTGGAACAAATCTCATCACTTTCAATCTAAGTCATTTACACAAACACAAGATCTCAAGTCAAGACTTTAGAAACCTTTTCAAGTCATCAAAGTACAAGTCAGAGTCAAGTCCCAAGTCACCAGAACCCAAGTCAAGTCAAGTCTCAAGTCTTATCTTCATGCTCAAGTCAAGTCTCAAGCAGTTAAAACTGCGACTCGAGTCCAATACCTACTATCAGTA
>NW_027605374.1:17500-19988 GCF_048128805.1 Centroberyx gerrardi | reverse complement strand
CTGTGGGAAAGTATTGTAAGTACACAGTATTACTGTGTAGGTACCTGATGAAAATCTCCTTAATACATAATGTAGTTACAACGATGTAACAACACAGTGAGCTCAGACTTGGAGGTGATGATCCTCATCCCAAACCACTCCAGTGAACTGACAGCAGACTGGACAACAGACTGGACAACAGACTGGACAGCAGACTGGACAACAGACTGGACAACAGACTGGACAACAGACTGGACAACAGACTGGACAGCAGACTGGACAGCAGACTGGACAACAGACGGGACAGCAGACTGGACAACAGACGGGACAACAGACCGGACAACAGACGGGACAGCAGACTGGACAACAGACTGGACAACAGACCCGGACAGCAGACCGGACAACAGACGGGACAACAGACCGGACAGCAGACCGGACAACAGACCGGACAGCAGACCGGACAGCAGACCGGACAGCAGACCGGACAACAGACCGGACAGCAGACCGGACAGCAGACCGGACAACAGACTGGACAACAGACGGGACAACAGATGGGACAGCAGACCGGACAGCAGACCGGACAACAGACTGGACAACAGACGGGACAACAGACGGACAGCAGACAGCAGACCGGACAGCAGACCGGACAGCAGACCGGACAGCAGACCGGAGAACAGACTGGACAACAGACGGGACAGCAGACTGGACTGACACACTGCCTGGCTCTGCTAAAGGGCAGCAGTGGCATCTTCCATTTTCCTCTGAATGTCGTCTATCGCTTCCCCAACTCAGCTTGTTAATCAGAAAGCCTCCATCCTCCACCGTATGTAGGCCCGGCTCTGGAGAGGCTCTCTGATTCTGTAGACAGGGTTCAGGAGAAAAACAAAAAGCTCTTTATTAATAGTGTGGGAAAAGGGGATTGTCCGTTCACAGGGAGAACTGGACCTGGAGAGACAGACAGAGGCAGGGAGGGAGAGGCGGAGGGACATGAGGGGAATTGTCCAGTTATCCGGTCCGTCATCAGTTCTCTTCGCAGCGGGTCGGTTTCCATGGCTTCCACTCAGGAGGTCGAGCACAGAGAGAACAACGTAACATCTAATCCACAATCCAGAACCGTACTTTCCAAAATCCACATCCAAACGAAGTTTCCAGTTGACGGCCGCTCCTTCCCGCACCGTTGAGATTTGATCTGCAAACACCTTCCTCTCCACTGAGGGAGAGCAGTGGCAGTTCCTCAGTAGGGTGATGATCTGCAGCTGGGTTCTCTGCACCTCTGCCGCACCGGGACGGATCGACCACCACAGCCCAACAACATCAAGATCTTCCCTGGTTCCTCACCACTGAGCTTTCTAACCTCCTCAGTGACCTCTGACCTCAAAGTTCCTCAAAGTCCTTCCTCCTTCTGACAAGGTTCTGCTGAGAACGGCCTGGTGATGTCCTGTCTTCCCCTCCTGAGTCTCTGAATCGTTTTCCAGAACCTCTTTGAGGCTGAAGCTCCTCCTCCATCTCCTCTCCAAACACCAGGGCTTTCTCTTCTGTAGCTCCAGTAGCTGCAGCCTCTCTGTCCTGCTGGTTCAGCAGTCCTCCATACCAACCAGGTCCAGAAGGCCTCCATCTTCAGCTGGACAGCCTCCTTCACCCCTGCTGTCCACCAGCAGCTTTTGACAGACTCCGCCCACCTTCTGACCACAGCTCCAGACTCCGCCCACCTTCTGGCCAGCAGCACAAGGCTCCTGATGACATTTCTGTCTGGGTCACAAACCTTCCACCACCATAAGCTGCAATTTGCAGGAAGGAAGCTACAGTATTTCCCATTTTTAATAAAACGTCAGTATCAGACCCACATGGCTGTAACCAGGTGATAAAGCCCTGTGCGTTTATCTACCGGCCACACTGGCTGATGGATTCCAGATTCACCAGCCACTTTCTGACCTCTGACCTCTGACCTCCCAGACTTTAGCTGCACCCCCTTTTCTCTTTCACTGTCTTGTCCAAGTATAAATTATTTCCAGAACATCACTAGTGATGAATTGCATGACACGTTTTTACCTGGAATAACAACACTGTGTGTGTGTGTGTGTGTGTGTGTGTGTGTGTGTGTTGTGTGTGTGTGTGTGTGTGTGTGTGTGTGTGGTTATAATTGGATGACAGGCCATCCTCTCTTCCTCCCCCTGACTTTACTGAATCACTCCATGACAACGTCTAGAGAAGAAACTAATTGGACCAGAGGTGTGTGTGTGTGTGTGTGTGTGTGTGTGTGCGTGTGCGTATGTGTGTGTGTGTGTTGACAGAGAGCAGAGACGATGTGTCCTGTCCTACCCATGATCCTCCTCTCCTCATTATGACCAATCAGATGGACAGGAGGACAGACAGACTAATATCTCCTGCTGTTGTTCTGTCTGTTGTCTGGCAGCTCGCAGCCTCGTCTGGAATATTCTGTTCCAAACATCAGGCCGGCTGATAAGAAAGTGGAAGTACCTGGAGTATTATGGGATGTACGAGACATTGG
>NW_027605374.1:7500-10000 GCF_048128805.1 Centroberyx gerrardi | reverse complement strand
TGGCCACCCCACAATCACACTTGATCCCCCCACATAAACACTTGACCACCCCACATAAACACTTGACCACCCCACAAAAACACTTGACCCCCCCACATAAACATTTGGCCACCCCACAAAAACACTTGACCCCCCCCCCACATAAACATTTGGCCACCCCTCAAAAACACTTGACCCCCCCCACATAAACACTTGGCCACCCCTCAAAAACACTTGACCCCCCCACATAAACATTTGGCCACCCCACAAAAACACTTGACCCCCCCCCCCACATAAACATTTGGCCACCCCATAAAAACACTTGACCCCCCCCACATAAACACTTGACCACCCCACAAAAACACTTGACCACCCCACATAAACACTTGACCACCCCACAAAAACACTTGACCACCCCACATAAACACTTGACCACCCCACAAAAACACTTGACCACCCCACAAAAACACTTGACCACCCCACATAAACACTTGACCACCCCACAAAAACACTTGACCCCGCCACAAAAACACTTGACCACCCCACATAAACACTTGATCCCCCCACAAAAACACTTGACCACCCCACATAAACATTTGGCCACCCCTCAAAAACACTTGACCCCCCCACAAAAACACTTGATCCCCCCACAAAAACACTTGACCACCCCACATAAACACTTGACCACCCCACATAAACACTTGACCCCCCCACAAAAACAATTGACCACCCCACATAAACACTTGATCCCCCCACAAAAACACTTGACTACCCCACAAAAACGCTTGGCCACCCCACAAAAACATTTGGCCACCCCACAAAAACACTTGACTACCCCTCAAAAACATTTGGCCACCCCTCAAAAACACTTGACCCCCCACAAAAACACTTGACTACCCCTCAAAAACACTTGACCCCCCCCACAAAAACACTTGACCACCCCACATAAACACTTGACCCCCCCACAAAAACAATTGACCACCCCAGAAAAACACTTGATCCCCCCACAAAAACACTTGGCCACCCCACAAAAACACTTGACCACCCACAAAAACACTTGACTACCCCTCAAAAACACTTGACCCCCCCACAAAAACACTTGACCACCTCTCAAAAACACTTGACCATCCCTCAAAAACACTTGACCCCCCCCCACAAAAACACTTGACCACCCCTCAAAAACACTTGACCACCCCACAAAAACACTTGGCCACCCCACATAAACACTTGATCCCCCCACATAAACACTTGACCCCCCCACAAAAACACTTGACCACCCCCACATAAACACTTGATCCCCCCACAAAAACACTTGGCCCCCCCACAAAAACACTTGACCACCCCTCAAACACACTTGATCCCCCCACAAAAACACTTGGCCACCCCTCAAAAACACTTAGCCACCCCACAAAAACACTTGACCCCCCCACATAAACACTTGACCCCCCCACATAAACACTTGACCACCCCACATAAACACTTGATCCCCCCACAAAAACACTTGACCACCCCACATAAACACTTGATCCCCCCACAAAAACACTTGGCCACCCCACAAAAACACTTAGCCACCCCACAAAAACACTTGACCCCCCCACATAAACACTTGACCCCCCCACATAAACACTTGACCCCCCCACATAAACACTTGATCCCCCCACAAAAACACTTGGCCCCCCCACAAAAACACTTGACCACCCCTCAAACACACTTGATCCCCCCACAAAAACACTTGGCCCCCCCACAAAAACACTTGACCACCCCTCAAACACACTTGATCCCCCCACAAAAACACTTGGCCACCCCTCAAAAACACTTAGCCACCCCACAAAAACACTTGACCCCCCCACATAAACACTTGACCCCCCCACAAAAACACTTGACCACCCCACATAAACACTTGATCCACCCACAAAAACACTTGACCACCCCACAAAAACACTTGACCACCCCTCAAAAACACTTGACCACCCCACAAAAACACTTGACCACCCCACATAAACACTTGGATACCCACAAAAATACTTGACCACCCCACAAAAATACTTGACCACCCCACAAAAACACTTGGATACCCACAAAAATACTTGACCACCCCACAAAAACACTTGGCCATCCCACAAAAATACTTGACCACCCCACAAAAACACTTCGATACCCACAAAAATACTTGACCACCCCACAAAAACACTTGGATACCCACAAAAATACTTGACTCCCCCACAAAAATACTTGACCACCCCACAAAAACACTTGGATACCCACAAAAATACTTGACCACCCCACAAAAACACTTGGCCATCCCACAAAAATACTTGACCACCCCACAAAAACACTTCGATACCCACAAAAATACTTGACCACCCCACAAAAACACTTGGATACCCACAAAAATACTTGACTCCCCCACAAAAATACTTGACCACCCCACAAAAACACTTGGATACCCACAAAAATACTTGACCACCCCACAAAAATACTTGACCACCCCACAAAAACACTTGGATACCCACAAAAATAC
>NW_027605374.1:0-2500 GCF_048128805.1 Centroberyx gerrardi | reverse complement strand
ACAGTTGAGGGGGCGGGGCTTGAAGCCTCCGGTCATCTCAGTGTGTTTGGTGTGCAGCTTGTAAACAGAAACGCTCCTGTCTCTCTCTCCAGCTACATGGGGCTCAGCGTCGCACCGGCCTGATGCATCAGACTGTTCCCAGATCCTCCGGCCCAAACAAGCCAGACCGTCTGGTCCAGATACGCGTTCCACACAGCAATAAACTCGTTAAAATCCTCCTCACTTGGCTCCATTTAGACTTATTACCATTTAGTGGTTTTCTTGTCTGTGACTATTCATTGCAACAACAGCAGAAATATGGGGGCGTGTCCTCAGACCCCGCCGCCTCGCTCTGTCTCCTGGACACGATTCCTATCTGTTGCCCCGGAAGCCTCGCGACGCTCTCGGTTTGCGTCGCACGAGCTTCTGGGTTCTCAGATTAGGCCCGCTGTAGCTTTTAAAGTCACCTGACGGGAGGATCCGGTCCCGCCTCGTCAGACCGGGTGGAACAGAGTTTGGCCTCGTTCTCGGATGCTAGAGTCTGTGAGTAAGAACTGGGCAGAGAGACGGAGGCCTTTCACTAGCTGCCAGGGTCTTGGTAGCTGGATTTGTCCGTCCTAACCCTCAGAGAGAAAAGAAGGTACAACCCCCCGCCCCCCCCCCACACACCCCCGACACCCCGCTCCCTCCCCCTCCCCCTCTTCTTCACCTTCTGCAGCAGTCACAGCTCTTCTTCGTTGGTTCTTTCATAGTTCAGAACGGTTCTCACGTTCCCTGTTGCCGGTTTCAGGGGAATTGATTTCTTGTTTCGACCGCAGAGTGGAACGTCCTGATAGGAGAGGTAATCTATCAGGAGACTCACACACACACACACACACACACACACACACACACACACACACACACACACACACACACAAATACATGTCTTTAATGTCTCTCTCTCTCTCTCTCTCCTCTCTCTCTCTCCTGTCTCTCTCCTCTCTCTCTCTCCTGTCTCTCGTCTCTCTCTCTCCTGTCTCTCTCCTCTCTCTCTCTCCTGTCTCTCTCTCTCCTGTCTCTCTCTCTCTCCTGTCTCTCTCTCCTCTCTCTTTCTCCTGTCTCTCTCTCTCTCCTGTCTCTCTCTCTGTCTCTCTCTCCTGTCTCTCTCTCTCTCTCGTCCTGTCTCTCTCTCTGGTCTCTCTCTCTCTCTCTCTCTCTCTCCTGTCTCTCTCTCCTGTCTCTCTCCTGTCCTCTCTCTCCTGTCTCTCTCTCTGTCTCTCTCTCTCTCCTGTCTCTCTCTCTGTCCCTCTCTCTCCTCTCCTGTCTCTCTCTCTCTCTCTCTCCTGTCTCTCTCTCTCCTGTCTCTCTCTCTCTCTCTCCTGTCTCTCTCTCTCTCTCTCCTGTCTCTCTCTCAGTATGGGCGGTACCAGCAGTACGGGGCGGAGGAGTGCTTGCTGCTGACTGAGGATGTGATGTGTCGTCACCAGGCTGTGGGGCGGGGCTTCTCCCCCCGATGACAACAGGAGAGTCGAGTGTGACAGACAGCTGGGCTGCGGGGTGAGACACACACACACACACACACACCACACACACACACACACAGTGTAATGTGTTGTTAATGGTATTACCAGACTGTTATTGACACATCATCATGTAATTGCATCATCAGTACAGCTTCATTATTGCCGTGACAACGCTTGACATGATGATGACTGAGGTGTGTGTGTGTGTGCGTGTGTGGTGTGCGTGTGCGTGTGTGTGCTGTGTGTGGTGTGTGGTGTTCAGTTTGTCTTCTGTAGAGAATGTAAGGAAGAGTACCATGAGGGGGCGTGTCTAGCAGTGTTGGGCCCCGCCCACAGGTGCAGACTCACAGGTAAGCCAACCAATCAGAGGTGTCCAGGTGTGTGATTTCTGTACAGGTGATCCAGTCCAGTCCAGTTCAGTCCAGTCCAGTCCAGTCCAGTTCAGTCCAGTTCAGTCCAGTCCAGTTCAGTCCAGTCCAGTCCAGTTCAGTTCAGAACTAAATCAGTGGCGAATCAGATGATGAAATCTTCCAGTCATTAACAGATGATTAGTAACTAGTAATTAATGAAAAATCAATAAATATCAGTTAATAACAGAATGAAGATTAAATAATAATTTATTTGTTACTTTATTATCAGACTGCTGATCAGAAACTAAATCACTGAATCAGTTCAGAAGCCCAACAGACAATTATCCACAAATATACAATATCACCAATATCTATAATAACTATTAATTATCTGCTGTGAAACCAAATAATGGAGTTTTATTACAAACAATTCAGTCATCTCTCTCTCTCTCTCTCTATCTCTCTCTCTATTTCTCTCTCTCTATCTCTCTCTCTGCCTCCCTCCCTCTCTCTCTCTCTCTCTCTCTCTCTCTCTCTTCTCCCTCTCTCTCTCTCTCCCTCTCTCTGCCTCCCTCCCTCTCTCTCTCTCTCTCTCTCTCTGCCTCCCTCCCTCTCTCTCTCTCTCCCCTCTCTCTCTCTCTCTCTCTCTCTCTCTGCCTCCCTCTC
>NW_027605373.1:15000-17500 GCF_048128805.1 Centroberyx gerrardi | reverse complement strand
TATCTATTTGTCTATATTTTTATCTACAAAATGTATCTAAAAAAAAAGAAAAATTCTCTATCTGCGTATTTTGTTATGTTTAGATTAGATTATATTTATTATATTTGGTCTTAATTTGTTGAAGCACAGCCTTGAGGGTTTTATGCCACACAGCATTTCACTGCATATTTTGGATGAGCATGTGACACATGAAGCTTTTGTCTTGAGTCGTGTCGCTTCCCGGCCGTGACAAGTCCAAAGATCCTCAGTCATTTTTATCACTTTCTCCTGTTTTTTCGGTCGGTCGGTCGGTCGTCAGTCAGTCAGTCAGACAGTGAGCCAGTTAGTCAGTCAGTCAGTCAGTCAGTCAGTCAGTCAGACAGTGAGCCAGTTAGTCAGTCAGTCAGTCAGTCAGTCAGTCAGACAGTGAGCCAGTTAGTCAGTCAGTCAGTCAGTCAGTCAGTCAGACAGTGAGCCAGTTAGTCAGTCAGTCAGTCAGACAGTCAGTCAGTCAGTCAGTCAGTCAGTGAGCCAGTTAGTCAGTCAGTCAGTCAGTCAGTCAGTCAGTCAGTGAGCCAGTTAGTCAGTCAGTCAGTCAGTGAGCCAGTTAGTCAGTCACTCAGTCAGTCAGTCAGTCAGACAGTCAGTCAGTCAGTCAGTCAGTCAGTCAGTGAGCCAGTTAGTCAGTCAGTCAGTCAGTCAGTCAGACAGTCAGTCAGTCAGTCAGTCAGTCAGTCAGTCAGTCAGTCAGTCAGTCAGTCAGTCAGTGAGCCAGTTAGTCAGTCAGTCAGTCAGTCAGTCAGTGAGCCAGTTAGTCAGTCAGTCAGTCAGTGAGCCAGTTAGTCAGTCAGTCAGTCAGTCAGTCAGTGAGCCAGTTAGTCAGTCAGTCAGTCAGTCAGACAGTGAGCCAGTTAGTCAGTCAGTCAGTCAGTCAGTCAGTCAGTCAGTCAGTCAGTCAGTTAGTCAGTCAGTCAGTCAGTCAGTCAGTCAGACAGTGAGCCAGTCAGTCAGTCAGTCAGTCAGTCAGTCAGTCAGACAGTGAGCCAGTTAGTCAGTCAGTCAGTCAGTCAGTCAGTCAGTCAGTCAGTCAGTTAGTCAGTCAGTCAGTCAGTCAGTCAGTCAGACAGTGAGCCAGTCAGTCAGTCAGTCAGTCAGTCAGTCAGTCAGTCAGTCAGTCAGACAGTGAGCCAGTTAGTCAGTCAGTCAGTCAGTCAGTCAGTCAGTCAGTTAGTCAGTCAGTCAGTCAGTCAGTCAGTCAGTCAGTCAGTCAGTCAGTCAGACAGTGAGCCAGTTAGTCAGTCAGTCAGTCAGTCAGTCAGTCAGTCAGTTAGTCAGTCAGTCAGTCAGTCAGTCAGTCAGTCAGTCAGTCAGTGAGCCAGTTAGTCAGTCAGTCAGTCAGTCAGTCAGACAGTCAGTCAGTCAGTCAGTCAGTCAGTCAGTGAGCCAGTTAGTCAGTCAGTCAGTCAGTGAGCCAGTTAGTCAGTCAGTCAGTCAGTCAGTCAGACAGTCAGTCAGTCAGTCAGTCAGTCAGTCAGTGAGCCAGTTAGTCAGTCAGTCAGTCAGTCAGTCAGACAGTCAGTCAGTCAGTCAGTCAGTCAGTCAGTCAGTGAGCCAGTTAGTCAGTCAGTCAGTCAGTGAGCCAGTTAGTCAGTCAGTCAGTCAGTCAGTCAGTCAGTCAGTCAGTCAGTCAGACAGTCAGTCAGTCAGTCAGTCAGTCAGTCAGTGAGCCAGTTAGTCAGTCAGTCAGTTAGTCAGTCAGTCAGTCAGTCAGTCAGTCAGTCAGTCAGTCAGTCAGTGAGCCAGTTAGTCAGTCAGTCAGTCAGTCAGTCAGTCAGTCAGTCAGTCAGTCAGTCAGTCAGTCAGGTAACGCTTAGTGAGATGTCGCTTCATGAGATGGCCTCTAGAGGGCGTCTCTGACTAACAGATGGCCTCTCGTCTATAGGCTGAACGCCACACACTGATGATGCCATACTGGATCTCACTAGTCCCGATCAGGGGGTCGTAGGGCCAGAACGCACCGGTACGCACGTGGGCCTGTACAGGATCTGGACTGGTTCTTAACCCAAGAGAAACATTCTGCAGTGAGGAGAGATAACTCCACTTGTCTCCAATGCAGCTTCACTTGTTTCAGGAGTTTTCTAGAACAGAGTGTCAGTCTGTTGAAACCAGTCAGAATAAGGCAGATCACTGCACTGCTGTCAAGGAAATGACTCTTGATTCTACTAAACTCTTCAAACAAGTTGATTTGCATTGGAAACAAGAGAAATTATCTAACAACACTGGCTGATTTTCTCACTTATTTTAAGAAAATCATGATGTTAGGACTCAATAACAGACTGAATGACTTGTTAAGATGGAAACTTTTTTACAGTGTAAAATGTAAACTGAGTTGCTGGAAATCCCCCTTCCTGCTCAGCGGCCATCTTTTGTTCCCAGATGAAAGTTTGTCGTCGGTGTAAACAACAAGAAGCCGGGTTTCCACAGTAAACAGCTGAACCACAGAGTCCCACAGGACACACAC
>NW_027605373.1:0-10000 GCF_048128805.1 Centroberyx gerrardi | reverse complement strand
CGTCTCCTCGTGTCTCCAGAGCGTTTCCTCGTGTCTCCAGGTGCCGCAGAGCATCTCCTCGTGTCTCCAGGTGCAGCAGAGCGTCTCCTCGTGTCTCCAGGTGTGTCTCCTCGTGTCTCCAGGTGCAGCAGAGCGTCTCCTCGTGTCTCCAGGTACAGCAGAGCGTCTCCTCGTGTCTCCAGGTGCAGCAGAGCGTCTCCTCGTGTCTCCAGGTGCAGCAGAGCATCTCCTCGTGTCTCCAGGTGCAGCAGAGCGTCTCCTCGTGTCTCCAGGTGCAGCAGAGCGTCTCCTCGTGTCTTCTCGTGTCTCCTCGTGTCTCCTCGTGTCTCCTCGTGTCTCCTCGTGTCTCCTCGTGTCTCCAGGTGCAGCAGAGCGTCTCCTCGTGTCTCCAGGTGCGTCTCCTCGTGTCTCCAGGTGCCGCAGAGCGTCTCCTCGTGTCTCCAGGTGCGTCTCCTTGTGTCTCCAGGTGCCGCAGAGCATCTCCTCGTGTCTCCAGAGCGTTTCCTCGTGTCTCCAGGTGCCGCAGAGCGTCTCCTCGTGTCTCCAGGTGCAGCAGAGCGTCTCCTCGTGTCTCCAGGTGCGTCTCCTCGTGTCTCCAGGTGCCGCAGAGCGTCTCCTCGTGTCTCCAGGTGCCGCAGAGCGTCTCCTCGTGTCTCCAGGTACAGCAGAGCGTCTCCTCGTGTCTCCAGAGCGTTTCCTCGTGTCTCCAGGTGCCACAGAGCGTCTCCTCGTGTCTCCAGGTACAGCAGAGCGTCTCCTTGTGTCTCCAGGTGCCGCAGAGCGTCTCCTCGTGTCTCCAGGTGTAGCAGAGCGTCTCCTCGTGTCTCCAGGTGCAGCAGAGCGTCTCCTCGTGTCTCCAGGTACAGCAGAGCGTCTCCTCGTGTCTCCAGGTGCCGCAGAGCGTCTCCTCGTGTCTCCAGGTGCCGCAGAGCGTCTCCTCGTGTCTCCAGAGCGTTTCCTCGTGTCTCCAGGTGCCGCAGAGCATCTCCTCGTGTCTCCAGGTGCAGCAGAGCGTCTCCTCGTGTCTCCAGGTGTGTCTCCTCGTGTCTCCAGGTGCAGCAGAGCGTCTCCTCGTGTCTCCAGGTACAGCAGAGCGTCTCCTCGTGTCTCCAGGTGCAGCAGAGCGTCTCCTCGTGTCTCCAGGTGCAGCAGAGCGTCTCCTCGTGTCTCCAGGTGCAGCAGAGCGTCTCCTCGTGTCTCCAGGTGCAGCAGAGCGTCTCCTCGTGTCTTCTCGTGTCTCCTCGTGTCTCCTCGTGTCTCCTCGTGTCTCCTCGTGTCTCCTCGTGTCTCCTCGTGTCTCCAGGTGCAGCAGAGCGTCTCCTCGTGTCTCCAGGTGCGTCTCCTCGTGTCTCCAGGTGCCGCAGAGCGTCTCCTCGTGTCTCCAGGTGCGTCTCCTTGTGTCTCCAGGTGCCGCAGAGCATCTCCTCGTGTCTCCAGAGCGTTTCCTCGTGTCTCCAGGTGCCGCAGAGCGTCTCCTCGTGTCTCCAGGTGCAGCAGAGCGTCTCCTCGTGTCTCCAGGTGCGTCTCCTCGTGTCTCCAGGTGCCGCAGAGCGTCTCCTCGTGTCTCCAGGTGCAGCAGAGCGTCTCCTCGTGTCTCCAGGTGCGTCTCCTCGTGTCTCCAGGTGCCACAGAGCGTCTCCTCGTGTCTCCAGGTACAGCAGAGCGTCTCCTCGTGTCTCCAGGTGCCGCAGAGCGTCTCCTCGTGTCTCCAGGTGCAGCAGAGCGTCTCCTCGTGTCTCCAGGTGCCGCAGAGCGTCTCCTCGTGTCTCCAGGTGCCGCAGAGCGTCTCCTCGTGTCTCCAGGTGCAGCAGAGCGTCTCCTCGTGTCTCCTCGTGTCTCCTCGTGTCTCCTCGTGTCTCCTCGTGTCTCCTCGTGTCTCCTCGTGTCTCCTCGTGTCTCCAGGTGCCGCAGAGCGTCTCCTCGTGTCTCCAGGTGCCGCAGAGCGTCTCCTCGTGTCTCCAGGTGCGTCTCCTCGTGTCTCCAGGTGCCGCAGAGCGTCTCCTCGTGTCTCCAGGTACAGCGGAGCGTCTCCTCGTGTCTCCAGGTGCCGTAGAGCGTCTCCTCGTGTCTCCAGGTGCAGCGGAGCGTCTCCTCGTGTCTCCAGGTGCCACAGAGCATCTCCTCGTGTCTCCAGGTGCCGCAGAGCATCTCCTCGTGTCTCCAGGTGCAGCAGAGAGTCTCCTCGTGTCTCCAGGTGCCGCAGAGCGTCTCCTCGTGTCTCCAGGTGCAGCAGAGCGTCTCCTCGTGTCTCCAGGTGCCGCAGAGCGTCTCCTCGTGTCTCCAGGTGCAGCAGAGCGTCTCCTCGTGTCTCCAGGTGCGTCTCCTCGTGTCTCCAGGTGCAGCAGAGCGTCTCCTCGTGTCTCCAGGTGCGTCTCCTCGTGTCTCCAGGTGCCGCAGAGCGTCTCCTCGTGTCTCCAGAGCGTTTCCTCGTGTCTCCAGGTGCCGCAGAGCGTCTCCTCGTGTCTCCAGGTGCAGCAGAGCGTCTCCTCGTGTCTCCAGGTGCAGCAGAGCGTCTCCTCGTGTCTCCAGGTGCAGCAGCTGTCCGGCCGGCCTCAGGTCCCACAGCTGGACCGCTTCCTCCACAAAACACCTTCAGACCCTGAAACTAAAGACTGAGCTCAGATCTGAAGTCTGTCTGAAGAGTCTGGCTCCCAGATCTGAAGAAAGAGACTTTAAACTGTAATCATAAACTTTGTTTTGACATTGTTCAGCATTAAACCTCTGACCTCAGAACAGCTGTTCATTACCAACCGTTTATTTAATATTTTCTGACTCCATCCTCAAACTCACCGATCCAGAGGTGTGACCAAGTCAACTTTGCTCGAGTCCCAAGTCAGTCTCAAGTCTTGAGGCTCAAGTCTCAAGTCAAGTCTCAAGTCTAAATGTAGATTACCAAGTCAAGTCCAAGTCAAGTCCAAGTCATTAATGTCAAGTCTCAAGTCTAAATGTAGAACAGCAAGTCAAGTCAGAACAAATCAAGAGTCCAGTATCAATTTAATATCTTAAAGAAAACTAAATATCTAGGACTTTTCAATGCAATATGGTTTTAATAGGATAAAAACTTGGTAAGAGCATCATGAGTTTGATTTCTATAATCAGTTTCAACTTCAATAAATTCAATCATTCCATACAAATTCAGAAAACAGAATTTAAATTCAGTCGTCCGCTGGAACAAATCTCATCACTTTCAATCTAAGTCATTTACACAAACACAAGATCTCAAATCAAGACTTTAGAAACCTTTTCAAGTCATCAAAGTACAAGTCAGAGTCAAGTCCCAAGTCACCAGAACCCAAGTCAAGTCAAGTCTCAAGTCTTCTCTTCATGCATCAAATCAAGTCTCAAGTAACTAAAACTGTGACTCGAGTCCAAGTCATGTGACTCGAGTCCAAGTCATGTGACTCGAGTCGCCACCTCTGATCTATCCATTATCTACCTTTCTGTTCTGTGTCCTGCAGCCTGACTCACTGTGTTCAGCTGAATGTAAAACTCTGCTGTGTTCAGTAAAACTCTCCTGCAGCCTGTGTTGTGTGTGTGTGTGTGTGTGTGTGTGTGTGTGTTGTGTTACAGATCCACACTCGGCCTTCTGGGTAAAACCCCCGCAGAGAAAAAGCCCAATCAGCCTGCAGCTTTCTGTAAGTAGAGCAGAACTCCCGTTTCCCGGTTTTACGGCGTTCCTGAGCGCTAACAGGCCGCCGCTTCAAAGAGCCGCCGCGGCGCTCTGCTGATTACAGCTAACGAGAGTTTTAACGTGTTTTATGGAGAACGACTCGAGACACGGCAGGTTTTTATTTGAACAGCCACAGGTTAGAGAGAGGAACGAGTTCACTCCCAAAACACCAGACACACTGCACAAAATGTCCAGTCAACAAGTCATTTAGTCGAGTTGAGTCTTAAAATCTTGATTTTTTTGCAGTGTAGAAGCTCAGGACCTCTGAGGGTTTGTGGCAGAAATCATGCTGCTATACTACAACAAGTCAACTTTGCTCGAGTCCTAAACCAGTCTCAAGTCCTGAGGCACAAGTCTCTTTATCTGTATTTATTTGCTTTTGTTAAAGACAGGTTTTGATGTTTGATTAAATTAAAATTAAATTAAATTACTTGGTAAAATGAATTTCTTCCCCCAGTGTAATGTGAATTAAGGCACTTGTATTTTTCCATTTTTAAGGAAAATAGATTTTAAGACTCAATACAAGATTAAATTACTTACTAAATTATTTTTTAAATTATTTAATCTGGAGGTTTGGCTGCTTTTTGTCTTATTCTAATTTTATTAAATTACTTGTTACCAGAAGTGGGAACTCAAGTCAAAGTTTGAATAGCTTGAGACTTGACTTGATGCATGAAGAGAAGACTTGAGACTTGACTTGACTTGACTTGACTTGGGTTCTGGTGACTCGGGACTTGACTCTGACTTGTACTTTGATGACTTGAAAAGGTTTCTAACAGTGAAAAGCAGCTGCAGGCAGCAGTTCATACTGCAGTCAACATTCCCCAATAATGAACCCAGATAGCTCCACATTAGGAGATGTTATCATGAAATACACACACACACACACACACACACACATCCACATACTTGTACACACATAAACATGCATACACACACCAGACACACACACTCATAAGCCGCTTTTCCACCGCATGGTACCGGCTCAACTCGCCTCGACCCGACTTGACTCTACTCACTTATGGTAGTACCGCTTGGTTTTCCACTGCAGATAGTACCCCCTCAATGTGTGTGTGTGTGTGTGTATGTGTGTGTGTGTGTTAGTGTCTGCTCTATAAAATCAAAGGCCAATTTGGTGAATTTGTGTAAAAGGAGTGTGAAGGGAGAAGGCAGCAGACCTGTAAAACCAGACTGCAGCTTTACTGGACTTTACTGGACTTTACTGGACTTTACTGGACTTTACTGGACTTTACTGGTCTTTACTGGTCTGCAGCTGATGAGTCACTGCAACTCTGCAGAAATAAGTTAACTGAGATGAAATAGTAACAGATTGTAAATGACTCGACTCCTTATATTGATCCTTACATGTATAACTAGTGAAGAGGGATGAAGTGTTCTGTTGAGTGAAGGCTCATGGGAAACAGAGAGGAGGAGCAGGAAGGAGAGGACACACGGGGATCTGGTCCACTCCTGCTGCCTGACTCACTTTCTGACCCTAACAAACAGGAAGAACTGCAGTTTTATCTGGAACCCAGACTGATCAAACTAATTTCAGGATATTTTAAGTTAAATTATCTCACTGTACTGACAGATAATTTGACTAAATTCAATAAATTGCTACTACTACTACTAGTACTACTACTTCTACTACTGCTACTACTGTTACTATTACAGTAATATGACTGCCAGTACTACTGCTACTACCACTACTGAAATTACTATTTCTATTCTAGAAACATTTAAACTGATGCAAGCACACAAATGTTCCTCAGAAGATTTGACCTTTTCTAGTTTCAATAAACTTCTTTTTTCAGTGGAATATCTTGATTTTCTTAAAACAGCGGAGACTGTCTTGGAAAAAGCTTCTTTCTTGTAGTAAAGGAGCTTCTTGCAGTGGTTTCTGCTCTGTATTCCCATCCTGCCGGCTTCACAGTGACAGTCTGTCAGAAACACCAGTCCAGACCGGCGCTCAGCTGACTGGGAAGTCCATGTTCCCAGTGTGAGGCGTTCAGGCTCTGCACCGTCCTCAGGAATACTGATGCCGGCTCAGATCCGATCAAATCCTCCATCAATCCTCTGTCATCATCAGTTCTGCTCTATTCTTCTTCTTCTTCTTCTTCTTCTTCTCTGTTGTGTCCTGCTGCTGTCTGCTGCAGCGGCTCGGTCTCCCCACAGGGATCATTATGTTTCATCTAATCTAATTAATCTAATCTAACTCTCTAATATGTTGCTGTATTGCACTGCTGGATTTCACCTGCTGTATGACTGCAGCCTACTGTGTATCACACTGCAGGGATGTACACAGTAATAGAATATTTTTGTGTGTATGTAGACTGATATGTGTTGAACTGTTGTAAATGAGTAATGTCACTACATGACATTAAGTGACATTACCTTGAAACTAGATTAGGTGCAAATTCTGAAGAAACTGTGTGTTCCCTGAAAACACAACTGGCTCTTTGACCAGATGGTCATCAGAAGATTTCTAGCAGTTGTTAAGGCGTTACCAGGTGGTTGCTAGGTGATTACTAGTAGTTGTTAGGCTGTTACTAGGTGGTTGCTAGGTGATTACTAGTAGTTGTTAGGCTGTTACTAGGTGGTTGCTAGGTGATTACTAGTAGTTGTTAGGCTGTTACCAAGTGGTTGCTAGGTGATTACTAGTAGTTGTTAGGCTGTTACGAAGTGGTTGCTAGGTGATTACTAGTAGTTGTTAGGCTGTTACCAGGTGGTTGCTAGGTGATTACTAGCGGTTGTATGGGCGGTTCATGAATGGACCGATCCTGACCTGCTCTCTCCTCCTCTGGTTCACTCTCTCTTCTCCCTCTGCTTACTCTAAAAAGAGAAAAACATCTTCTTTATCTCTCCCTCACTTTAATTCTGTTTCTCCTCTCATCATTCCTCTCTTATATGATCGTTGTGTCACAGGAGTGTTGTAAGGCTCTGACCTCTGACCTCTGACCTCTGACCTCCTTAGTTTCTGTTGTTTGTATCGTTGGTGATCGAGGAACTGAACCTGACTCTTCTGGCTCATTGTAATTCACTCTGGATAAGAGCGTCTGCTAAATGCGAGGAATATAAATGTAAGCTGCAGCCTGCTGCTCCAGTCAGACTGTAATGGGATTCAGCTCTCTCTCTCTCTCTGAGCCTCAGTTCTCAATTTATTCAGGTATTGATCGACCCAGACGATCTCTCAAAGCAAAGAGAGCTTCTTTCAAAAACAAAAGAAAAAACAGAGTGAAAAGAAGATGGTTTAAAAATGCAATTCTATTTGTATTATGCATGTAACAGAGTGAGTCCCAGGCGGCGGCGGCGGCCAGCTCCTGCTGAACATGAGAGGCGGAGCTTCAGGCCCAAACGCTGCTTTAAAGTCTAGGAAGTGCAGGACTGGGACGTCTGGACATGTTCAAGACTAGAACTTCAATGGATAGAACGGTCATTTCCATTCAAATCGTTCCTGGATGGTCAGAGTAGTATTTATATAGTAGTATTTTTTTATTGTAGTATTTAGATGTGAACTGTATAAAGCGACTCATTCAGGAGAGAATCCACCACCGAGGAGGAGGGAGGGATTTATTTTTAAAAGCGGGAAGGTTAGAGAGTCGCTGGTTAAGGAAGCTGTGGGTTGAGGTAGAAGAGAATTTTCTACCAGTAGCCTAATCCCTAAAATAACCTTACATTTATATGAATTCACCCCTTAATTCATGCAAAATCTCCTTAAAATTAATTAAGGGAGTAATTAATGGAGGAGATCCCATCAAACCTCCTTAAACACCCCTTAATCTTGACTCTTTACTTTCTAATTTAATGTAAAATTCAGGGAGACAGGAACTTTCCATTAATAACTCATTAATAACCTGTAAACCTGCACAAAAGCCAAAAAAAATCCCTTATTTACTAGTGTCTCTGTGAACCAACCCATGAATAAACCCATGATACTAACCTGCTCTGTAGTAGTAGAGTAGTATTTATATAGTAGGATTTTTATATTGTGGTATTTAGATGTGAACTGTATAAAGTGACTCACAGCAAGTCACTGAGCTGAGAGGTTTTACAGCAAGAACCAAAGCAGCTTCTCTGTCTCCTTGGACTCGAGTCACAACTTTAACTGCTTGAGACTTGACTTGACTTGGGTTCTGGTGACTTGGGACTTGACTCTGACTTGTACTTTGATGACTTGAAAAGGTTTCTAAAGTCTTGACTTGAGATCTTGTGTTTGTGTAAATGACTTAGATTGAAAGTGATGAGATTTGTTCCAGCGGACGACTGAATTTAAATTCTGTTTTCTGAATTTGTATGGAATGATTGAATTTATTGAAGTTGAAACTGATTATAGAAATCAAACTCATGATGCTCTTACCAAGTTTTTATCCTATTAAAACCATATTGCATTGAAAAGTCCGAGATATTTAGTTTTCTTTAAGATATTAAATTGATACTGGACTCTTGATTTGTTCTGACTTGACTTGCTGTTCTACATTTAGACTTGAGACTTGACATTAATGACTTGGACTTGACTTGGTAATCTCCATTTAGACCTGAGACTGACTTGAAACTTGTGCCCCACGACTTGAGACTGACTTGGGACTCGAGCAAAGTTGACTTTGTCACACCTCTGCTGCACAGCTACCTGCATCTTGCATCAGTAAACTCATATTTTCTCTCTATAATGTTTGTTTTTATGGTTTTAATGCAGCACTCTTGTTTGTATTTTGCTTTTAATCTTTCTGTTAAAGCACAGTGACTGTCCTTGTGTACGAAATGTGTTGTACAAATAAAGTTTGACCTGATTGGACTTGACAAGACAGGACAGCAGATCCAGGACCAGCAGAACAGACTGACCCACATGCAGACTGCAGAGCCGGAACAGACCGGACGACCGATTAATTATCAGTAATAGATCGGTCGATTCGTTGATTTACTGTCTTCTCCTCACCAACCCTCCTCCGGTTCGCCTGTACATTTCCCTGCTGCTCCGGTTTTAGACATCAATCTCCCAGCAGCCCCTGCCTCCTGCTACATGACACCCCCCCGACCCCCCGCCACACACACACACAGACACACACACACACACACTTCGTTTTCCTATGCACATGAAAAATGACAGCATGTAAGTGTGGATGACCTGAGGAAATTACTAGTGTGTTTCACATGGAGGGATGAGAAAGACCATTCATCTTCTCTCTCCCTCGCTGCCGTTCCTCTCCGTCATGCTCTCTCTCTCTCTCTCTCTGTCTCTCTCTCTCTATCCCTCTCTCTCTCTCTCTCTCTCTCTCCCTCTATCTCTCTCTCCGTCCCTCTCCCTCTCTCCCTCTCCCTCCCTCTCTCTCCCTCTCTCTCTCTCGTCTCTCTCTCTCCCTCCATCTCTCTCTCCCTCTCTCTCCCTCTCTCCCTCTCTCTCTCTCTCTCTCTCTCTCTCCCTCCATCTCTCTCTCCCTCTCTCTCCCTCTCTCTCTCTCCCTCCCTCTCTCTCTCTCTCTCCCTCTCTCTCTCTCTCTCTCTCTCTCTCTCTCCCTCCCTCTCTCTCTCTCTCTCTCTCTCTCTCTCTCTCACCTGGCGTCCTGCTGTACCTGGACAGATGCTGCGCTGCGGTGATAAAGTGCAGAGAAGAAGAAAACAGAGACGCTGTGGGTGTTTGAACAGCGTCAGACTGATCACCCAGCCACCTTCCCCCTCCCCCTACTCTTCCTCCCGTTCTTCTTCTCTACAACAAATGTCAGTCCCAACAAGTCACTTAGCCTGAGCGTTGAGCCTTACTCCGACTTCTCCTTGTTGTTGTTGTTGTCATCTTGTTCTTGTTCTTCTTCTTGTTGTTGTTGTTCTTCTTCTTCTTCTTCCTCTTCATCTACCTCTTCTTCCTCTTCTTCTACTTCTTCTTCTTCAGTCTTCTTCTTCTTCTTCCTCTTCCTCTTCTTTATCTTCCTCTTCTTCCTCTTCTTCTTCTTTTTCTTCTTCCTCTTCTACTGCTTCTTCCTCTTTTCTTCTTCTTCTTGTTCTTCTTCTTCTTCCTCTTCATCTACCTCTTCTTCCTCTTCTTCTACTTCTTCTTCTTCAGTATTCTTCTGCTTCTTCTTCCTCTTCCTCTTCTTCATCTTCCTCTTCTTCCTCTTCTTCTTCTTCTTCCTCTTCTACTGCTTCTTCCTCTTTTCTTCTTCTTCGTCCTCTTCCTCTTCTTCTTCTTCTGCCTCTTCTGCTTCTTCCTCTTTTCTTGTTCTTCTTCTTGTTCTTCTTCTTCTTCTTCAGTCTTCTTCTGCTCTTCTTCCTCTTCTTCTTCTACTTCTTCTTCTTCAGTCTTCTTCTGCTTCTTCTTCCTCTTCCTCTTCTTTATCTTCC
>NW_027605372.1:0-20029 GCF_048128805.1 Centroberyx gerrardi | reverse complement strand
CAGAGGGTGGAGCATACAAATGTTTCCAGGACCTAACTTGAGTCATGTGAAAACAGAAACACATTTTTTGTGTATTGCATAACTCTTCTTTTTCCCTTGAACAGGAGCTACAATAATATTGCTTGTACAATATATAAGAGCAGTGTTTTCTCATTTAATTCAGAATTGCCAATTTCAAGTTCTTATTCTTTACATTTTTATACAAATGAAACTTTAACTTAATTTGTTCTTGTGCTTTTAGTTATCTCCCGTTCATCCAGTCATGTCCCGATGCTAACAGATGATGCTTTTTCAACTTTGCAGTGCCTCTGAACAGATCTATCTTCCGTTTTTAGGGGTCAAGGTGTCAGAAGATCTGAATTGATGATTCTGGCTTTAATTAGTATAGCCTGTTTTAGTGATATCAGCAATTCTTTACAGGCTATGCTAATCTGTGCCAGAATCAGCAATGCAATTGGGACGGATGCATTTCTCCATGACGTACATTGTGGCATTTTATTGCACCCTTTTCATTCCCTGAATTTCTCTGTTATGGATTGCTGGTTTTGAGTCTGCTATGAAATATGAAAGGGCAGTAAAAAGTAGTTTTTCAAAAGGGATGGAAGTTTAAAAAAGCACAGGCCTTCTGTCAAGGTTCAGGCATGCACTCAAGCTGCAGAATTTGTAATTGCAACAATGAAAACTACCAGTACACAGTAGGTCAATATGTCATATGTGCAGCAATCAAGTGGCCTTTTACAGATGTGGGCTAACAACTCAATGAGTGTAAATGTCAAAGATGTTGTCAGTATCTCATCTCCCCTTGCTTTCTCATTTCACCTTTGTCATCGGATAAGGTGGGGCATTGGTGTGTAAAAGTACGGACAATACTGGCTCTGGGCTCAACAGTGGCTGTTGCCATGTTCTGTTGGTGTGTTTTCCATTAACCCAACGTGTTAGAGGTGTCTCACCTTAATTTAACAGCATGCCAGCCCTTTAAAAAAGTCATTATCTCCGCAGAAGGTCTTTTGACCTCTAGGATGATAAAGGGCATGGTGTCGTTTCTCGTGTGTAGGTATGAGATAAAAGCAGTACAATAAGGATCATATTCCCCAGGGCAAAGCCTCATAAGCCTTTGTTCTATTGTTTTGAGGTTTTGTTGTATTGCGGTATTGCCGGATTGGGGAATAATCTGTTTAAGGCTATTACCTCCTGGCAGTTCATTTGTGTTTAAATATTATCCTATTACAAGTAAGCATCTCTATCACTACATAACATTATGTGATAACTCACTTGTGCTGGAATGCTGTACGCCTCTCCTTCATGTCTGATGGATGGAGCTTCAACTGTGGTAAAAATCTTCCTTGTGTGTTACGGCTCGCTGCTGCAGGGGTGAGGCACAGTATGCATCCGAGTTATACTGACATACAGGTAAGGCCCGCTGTAAGCCGGGGCTCCAGGGGACTGGCATTCTGCTGTGGCCTTTGATTGGCAGGGGAGCAAATGGCAGCAGCATCTGGAGGCACTAGGATCAGACTCTGATATAAAATGCAGACACACATAGACACAGAGACAGGCGTAGATGGACACAAACACACAAACACACACACACACACACACACACAGTATAATTCCCCTCAACCGCTAACCCTCCCATCCCCTTGCTCTCTGTCGCTCAAGGCAGGAATATCAATCCACCTGTGTAGGACACCGGGCTTTGTTTTGCACCAGTGCAGAGGGTAAAGGTGGTCTCATTAACATAATCACCCCCACAATTGTTCTCATGTATGACCCTTGAAGCTTGACACTTTGAGTAATTTGCCATTAGTCATGATTTAGTTATTATGAAAGAAGTGATTAGTACTGCAGTCACACACACACAATTTAGTCTGTAGTTTGCAACATGCTAGAGATTCAGATTGATTGATTTTGGTGTTCTACTGCCTGCTGTGTCATGTTATCTATATCTATGTTGATGAATGTTTCTGCCTTTATGGCTAACAGCAATCAACGTACATGTTTAAGATTCCATCCATCTTGTCCAGCTGTGTTTAAAAACCCTAATGTGGCCGTTTAAATCAGGCCCATGGAGCATTCCACTTTACAGAAAGCCAATGATTGCATTACTCTGCCCCCCTGTACATCAACTTGTGCCCAATAAAGTTAATGCTCTCAATTATCTATTTCCCAGTCAGGCTTTTATCCCTCTCACTCTTTTCTGTCCTCAATCACCTCATCAATGGAAATAATGTTCTTTTTTTTTATAGATCATTTCATTAGCTTAACTTTGGGAAGACTAAATCAATTGGTACAGCTTTTCCTCGCAGCTCAAACACAGTATGTTTTAACCACAAGAGAATGTGAAAGAAAACAAGAAAAATAATAAAAACATAGATTTTTAAAATTGTAATTTCAAGGGTCAATTTGTGGATATACCCTTGTATAGGGATGTGACGATATATATCGAAATTCAATATATCGTAATACAAAAATGTGACAATACGTGGGGCATAAAAATGAACCGTGATATTAGCTCCATTTTATTCTGCTGTAGCAATCACAAATGAGACGGCGTGACCATCATAATTTCACAATCTCTCTATCCAAATTATATTATTTGCACTTTGTAATGACATTTTTAAATTCTAGCAAGCCAATGCCATTGCTAGAAAGATTTGTGGCTCAGAAATAAACAGAATTCTGCACAGTCAGACTTTACGGTCATTGAACTTTTATTTATTATATGGTATTGTGGTTGAATCGAATTGTGAACCCCATATCGTATATCAAATTGTATCATGAGATAAGCATATTGTCCTATCCCTATCTTTGTAACATTTGAGGAGCTTGCATACTAGTGAGACTTTGGACAAATATTTTCCCCACTTACCTCTTCAGCCAGTTACCTGCAATCCACTGGTGGGTCATTGACCCCATTTACCCCTGTTGATAAGATCCCAGCTGAGTTCTGCCCATCAGCAGAGAGACAGAGAGAGCTGAGTAAAGTGCAGGGCCTCCTGAGGTCACCTCTCCAAACTGTTATACTCCAGAGCACCAGACCCCTCCATTTAGCAAAGTAATTCTACTCATTACCTCCCTCCTCTCCAAACTGTATGCATGGAAATGTTACGCCTGAGCAGCTATAGGCTCTTAAGCTGCCTATTTTATGAGGTGCTTGGTATGTGAGTGAGTGCGTGAGTGAGTGATTGCGTGTTCAATATCTTTCCCTTTTTCTCTAAACATTGATAAGGCACTCGGGGGAGAGAATTTCGCTATTTTGCATCATAGCCTGGAGCAAAAATAAACAAACTATAACGCAAGTCAGTTTTCTCATTTCATTTGCAGTAAATCAAGACTTGAACAAGTAAGAAGTAATTGGAACCCTGGTAATTTGCCAGTGTGTTGAGGAAAAATAAACATGAAGTTTGAGTTTCTTAGTCCTGCACTGTGGAGCTAATTTAACCCTCTATTGGGCTGTGTTGCAGTGCTTGTCGTTAATGTACCTGTATTTGTATTATAGTTTGCATAAAATGTATTTGCAATGAATGTGATTTGTTCATTATGACAATAGATTATCAACAGCATCTTGGTGCATTGCTATAGGCGAAACCTTAATGATGTTTTTCCTTTCCATTAATGTTGCATAATCTATATTTGACACTTCTACTTCCCATGATATTGTACTGGCGGCAGTAGCCTTCAGCCAGAACATAGGCAGCAGAAGTATGTGTAGGGTTCGGGGGTATACTTCTGAGTTTTGACTATCAGCCAAGTGGAGGACTGTGATTTTAATAAGGCTTCACCTCAAATGTATATTTTCTTGTTCATTTCTGGGTAAATTTCAGCTCTGGCTGCCACGTGTTCATCAGCTAAGCTAAACGCCAAGGTGATTTGTGAGGTGCAATAACGCTCACGGCCATTTCTTCTGTGAATTATTGAAGCCAAGAATACCACCCTGCGCTGCAATTAATGACACTCCATTGATTCAGCCCGTTCCCCTTTGGTAGAGAAAAAGCTCTCCAGACAGAGGGGTGTTCTTCCCATTGAGATGCTTGCATTAGCCTAACACAGTTTTCTTTTATTAAATGCACTTAGTTCAATTTGTCTCGGGGGACTTAACCAAGAGTCTACTGCAGGACTACACCAAAATAGTATCCCAGACAGTCCCTATGTGGAAAGTCCACTCACATCCAACATTTGATATGGAGGCCAGTGCCTGGTGTATTTGCAAAAGCTAACGGTGTGTTAAAGTGGAATTTTATGCCCAGTCAAACATGTCTGATTTTCAGCATCTCACTTCACCCAATGATACTGAGGGCAGTTCAAGCTGACTGAGGCCTAAATAGTCATGCATAGTTCAAAGTTGGGATTAAATAAAAATCCATTTTTACCCTTGGAATTCATCTCATTTACAAGTACTCATATGTAGGTACTGATTTAAGAGCCAAGATTTAAATAATGCGGATTATTTCTCATCCCTGTGGGTCTCAGCAGAAAGCCTAAAAGTAGTCTCTCTGACATCTTATGGTATTTCCTTGCAGACTTTGCCCCCATTGTTACTTTGAGCAATGGCAGTGGGTTAAGAAAAAAAATGATCATTATCCTCCACCACATTTTGCTCTTCTCTCTTTCGTGATACGTTTTCCTGCCAGGTGCTTTCCCCCCTTCTCCTCTATTCCCCTACTCCTTCGGTCTCTTCCTCCTCCCTCCTCTGTCTTCCTCCTCTCTCTTTCCTGCCTGCCTTTTTACAGGGAACTGTATGCTTTATTTAGTCAGAAATAACCGCTCAGATGCACACGCACGCACACTCGCGCATACACATGGCTGGCAGATGGCACAGAAAGCTTTCCATCAGCATTATAGGGCGAGGGACTCTGTTATTGGTCAGCATCCAAGACTGAGGGATAAAGCATCCTGCAGTAAAGCAGTGGCCAAGGCTATATAGTACTGAGAGGAGAGTAAAGGCTCTGATGTGTATTGAGGATGAAAGAGGGGAGAGGTTGGAGAGGCAATGTTTTGTGTAGCATGCAGTTCAGCTATGAAAAATTGGAGCCTGCTAATTGCTGTTCCAAGGTTACTGCATGGAGTTTAAAAAAAGATATGAATGAACCCTAAATAAATATACTTCACCTTTCTGCCCTTGCATTCACACAGTGAGCAACTTGGTTAATGGATCACTCTATTCTGAGCAAATGTGGATAGTTGGAGAGACTCCGCTTGCATCTATGTAGTGGTTTTGACCCGGAAAAATAAGCCATGTATTTATATTAATTCATAACATTCATTTCATAATGTTACATCGTTTTGATGAGTTAACATAGCTAGCTAGCAAGCACTAATTAGGTAGTATTAATCAAAAATAAACCCCAAAAAAAATCAATAACATTTCTTCAGAGCTTAGCATCAACCTCAACAATGGATCCAACCATTCTCCAAGCATTGTTTTTGAGAGATGTATTCCTTTCATATAAAATTTGCAGAGAACTGGGAAGCTTCGAATAGCTGCAATCAACTTCAAGGGCGTGCAGAAAAGTTCAGATGAGGCCAACGTTTCTCAGCCAACAAACATGTTGACCGCCCAAACATCTGCCAAGTTTCCCTGGTCGCTCAGCGCTATAGGAAATTAATGGACTTCCAGTGAGGACTTCCAGTGAGGACTTCCAGTGAGGACTTCCAGTGAGGACTTCCAGTGAGGACTTCCAGTGATGACTTCCAGTGATGACTTCCAGTGATGACTTCCAGTGAGGACTTCCAGTGAGGACTTCCAGTGAGGACTTCCAGTTGATCGTGTTGCTCACAGTGTGAATGCACGGTCAGCGTTTTCCTATGTTACCAGCCTCATGTCCATTTTATCCATGATAATAGGAACTGCGTTGCCACTTTTCAGATATAAATGAAAAGTGAAATCTCTTTCTCCCTAGCTCTTTGTTTGTAAATAGAATCGGTTATAGTTCATGAGCAAGAAGAATGTGCTTTACAAAAGGAGGCTGTATCTGCTGTCACAGGTATCAACAGCAAATCACTTCCACATGCACAATGCAATCAATTCCACTTGCTACCAGTGAAACTACCCCTACAACACACTGGCTAATGGATTTCTGTCTTGATTTCCCATCACACCCAGTTTTCAGCTTGTATCGGTTTGTGTGTGCGCGCACCTCACTTCCACTGCAATATATCTCTCTTTACGAGTGATCCCAAAAACACTGTAAATCTCTATTTCAGAGTAGACCAGAGGCGATGAATAGTGTCTGGCTGGTTCTGCAGCTGCACCTGCTGCTGATGGAGACAGAAACACAGTAGCACAATGAGCATTGATCCGATGTGAATCCTGATAGCCTCCTCTATGCGTAGCCAGCGACAGAAAAGAAGCCGAAGTGACACGGTGTTAATGGCTTCACTATAGAGCAACATAATGTCAAAGCCAATGCTTCAGGGCGTAGACAGAGCCATGCTGTTGAATTTGTCCTTGTGAAGACGCAACAGAGGCATGTGAATGACAAACATTTCTCAGCATTTAACGCTTGGCCCATGATGTTGTACGGTGATGCAGATTTGTACCCAGCTGCTCCAATCAAACCCACGGCATGAACTCAGAGATGAGAGACACTAATATGCAAGCTCCTCAAAGCTTCCTCACCCCCCCCACCCCATCTGTCTTTTTGTGTTGGTGATTTGAATGCATGTCTGGAATGAAATGCTCTTGCCTCATTATACCCCATACTGTAGGTATCTGGTTGAGTATGAAGAAGCAAAGGAAAACTGTCAGCGTCTTTGGGCAAGAATAACAACAAAAGTGGTTAAAAGCTGAAGGATTTCACTTGAGCATGCAAGGAAGGGGAGATAATGGAAGAGAATGAGAGAGTGGGGAAGAGGAAAGAGTAAAAGATAAAGACAAGAGAGCAAAGGACCAGACAGCGTAAGTAGAGAGATAGAGATTGAGAATAATGATTAGAAGAAGAAAAAAAACAGGAAGAGACCTTGGAAATGAAGGAGGGAGCATAGTCAAAGGAGAGACCATATGGGGAAGAGTGCACCAGGAGAGAGAAGAGCAGGAGAGCAAGCATACGGTTGGAGGAGATACAGCTGTTTTCTGGCCAAGTGGCTGTTGTACAATCAGACTAATTAATCAGTATGCGTAGTTCAGTAGGGTAAAATCTATAGCTCTGCAGGCAGTGTATCCCTCTGTCTTAGGGTTATGGTCTTTCTCTCACATAAACCTCATAACATAATGGACAAAGATAAAAAATATGCAGATCCTGACTGAGAAAGAATGTACCAAATACAATCATGTTCCATAGGAAACTGTTTATTCACTGGAATGAAGTGGATGATGGCAGTTGCAGTATGATTAACATTATTGTGATATGGCATGCCGGACAGGTTTTGCCACAGGTATAGTAATAATTACCAGTGTGTTTGTATGAACCCCTGAGACTCTGAGGTCATATCCTTGACATCACACATAATCTGTAACATGTGTGACCCAAATACTTAGCATGAAATTGTACATTACTCTGCCAGAATTCAAATGAGAATCAAATTATCACAATCCTGAACTATAAGCCTATTTATATTTGTTTGTTTAGCCTATATCTCTGATTATTAAAACATTGTATACCATTTATTCAAGGCAAAAGAAGTGTCTACTCTCATGCTGTTATTTTGTCAATCTGATAATATGATTCCTACACAAGCCAAAATTTTTGTCTGCTATTTGGGTGGCCAATACTTGCCGTAACTAAAACATGACTAAGCCAGGAGATCTTTCATAACAAGCCAAGTTTTGCAAGGTTCAGTAATTGGCTCTGTCTGTATTCTTTACAGATTGTGATCACTTGCACAGCACAGTCACACCGCGGGCTAACATAATCACAATACCAGGGCAGTGGTGTAACCGACACCCGACCTAGTAGCCAAAAATAGCATGCCATTTGTTTGTTCGCAAACTTAATACAAGTCACATGTGCTGTGTAATATCACCAAATTCAATTCCCAAGTGGGGAAGTGGAGGGGAAGGCCATAAAATATGTCCTTTCTTACACAGCATCCCCTGGGCCGGAAATCTGACTTCCCCATGGCTGCATGGGTAATTTAAGGTTCGCAGCAATAAATGTCTCACATGGCCGTATTTCATTAGGCAAGGAGCTAGGGTTATAAAATGCTTACTTGATTCCGTTGTCTCACCTCCCACAGTTGGAACACTATTTCATCCTTCACATGAAACGTTATCTTAGTCTCTCTTCAGCACCTTAAATGCATGTTCACCTCACACTGATTTTTTTATGAGTTGGCAAAAAGGAGCTAGATAGTCACCAGCCGAGAAATTACTTGGTGAATTTCTGTACTGTGAGCAAAGACTAAAAGAAAAGTAAGAGGCGCTTTGACTAGTGGTATTAAGGGATTTTTCTTTTCAATGCAGCACATACGTATAGTATTCTCCTGATTCTCTGCAGATCTGGCGGTGACGGCTGGTTCCTCCTCAGAGGAATAGCTAGCTTCCTTAATGGATTTTCACTTTCATAAAAGTGGCTTTCAGTCTAGTAGCTTGAAATGGTCTCATTCTGAATTTGAAGTGACACGATCTTGTGAGCATTGGCTCATATTTAGGGAAGTCCTTCCTTGTTCTCCTTGAGTGACTGGGATCGCTGATAGGTGTCATGGTGTTGGGTTCTGAGCTGTCACTGCCAGTAAGATAGCCTGTTTGTCCAACTGTTAGAGGGAGCTAAAAAGTTTCCTGTCAAGATAGTGTGTGCGGGTGGATGTGACTGTGAACTGCCAGCGATTGTTAATTTTGTCATACTCCGCCTGTCTCCATCTGGGACTGCTCTCTGTGACCTGACTTGAAAGAATGCTGTTTATAGTTATTGGCATGTGCCTCTTCTGATAGATTGCTGTGGTGGCTACAGTTGAAACGCTTTGGTTCCATAAAGGTCATGCTTGTCGCACTGTATTTACATCTTCTCTTCTACCTGTTCCACTGAATTCTCAGAAGACTAGAAAAGGCAGTTTGTCTCATGTGTCCATACAGAAAATGACAACTGACAGTGATTTAGATAGATTATTAAGTATACCTTATGACGGACATGTACTTACCTTGTTAAATCAATACCATTTCAATTCTTAAAGCCTGTCAGCTCTTGCCGATTTAATTGGTCCACTCAGTCATCGTTGTCATGATTTGTAATAAGTTGATTATTATTTTGAAGGGTGATTGCACAAGGCCACTCTAATGTCAAGCAAATGCTCGCTGTGCATTTTGATGTAGAGCACCTGTCATTCAAATTAGGTGGCAGGGGTTTCATAGACAGCTAAACTGAACACCTCCGCTTGCTAATGAGCCCACAGAAGACATGGTGATGGTGATGAGAGGACTTACACTTTTGATCATCCTCCCCTGTTGCACTATTAGGCTGAAAGTCCAAAATAATAAGCTACTGTAATGACAAAGTGTTTTTTTTAGAAGATGTGTGTGTGTGTGTGTGTGTGTGTGTGTGTGTGTGTGTGTGTGTGTGTGTGTGTGTGTGTGTTTGTTTGCGCAGCATCATTTCTCAGTTGTTTTCAAAATGACTCAGTGGGTCTCTATATTTCTCAGTTCAGCATCTCTGAATATGTTACCATACTGAACATTAAGGCCTGAAGTCCTATTGAAAAACATGACTGACAGCAGGGGTGAGCTTTTGTTTTTGTTTTGTCACATCACCTCCATTTCCTAATCTTCATTTCCCTTTTTTTTTTTTAAATGATTATTTGTTTGAAGTATTTTAGCTAAAATTATTCTGAATTATTTTTGAATGGCAGCCTTGAAAATGAGTTTTGGGGGTGATGATAACAGAAACCAGAAGTTGAAGGCAAGAATCCATTGTTTGATGAAGTGAGTCTCCCAGTTCTATTATTCAGGTTCTGCCTCCGTTATTATTTTGATAGAAGGAGAAAGGGGACATTCTTTTCATTAGACAGGGAAGGCAGGGACTCTCGTTCTGATGGCATCTCAGGAGCAAGCCTTTGTTAGATCTCAGAAAGTTTTCAAAGGGAGCTGCCAATGTTTGCATAAGGGTCTGCATTCATCTACCTCTGCCGTGCACAAGTCCCACACCAGGCCCGAGGAAAGCTCCCAGATAATGATTCTCAATAAAAAAGATTCCCAGATAAAAGTGCACTTCAAGTTTGGGGAACAGTTTTTTTTTTTTTTTTTTTTTTTTTCATTCTATCGACATGATTATGTCACTGAATTTAATGAAAACATGCTTTTAGGAGATTTTGCAGTAATTGGAAAGTAAAGCTGTTGATAGGAATCACATTTTTTTCGTTGTATATGGCTGAGACAGTAAAAAAAAATAAAAAATACATGAACCCACCCTCCAAACAGCAAGTCACATCCTTGCTTTAACTTTTCATTTGTGCATCGTCGTGCGTTGCCATCATTCTGCTTTGAGGAGGACGGAGCAGTGTAGCCAGGTGGAACCGACTGTAATTAGATCATTGAGAGAAATGATGGACAAGCACAGCGGGTAGCAAAGCAGTCACAGACAATTTACCCCAGCACAGAAGATACATTCCCTGCCTTTTCCGCCCCAACACCGCCATCACACACCGCCCACCCACCCCCCGCCCCCCAACTCCACCAACCCAGCCGGATGCTTCTGTACTATCCACAGAATCACTTCTCTCCATTATAGGTCATGCTTAGTTTTTATGCCCTCATATTTCTCCTCCCACCTTGACCTGCTTTTTTACCTCTCTCGCATCCTTATGTCATACCTCATTACCTCCTTTTGTTTCCCCCTGCATCCTCTTTCATAATCTTTCTTTCTTTCTTTCTGTCTTGAGCTTTCCAACCTGTTTACACTTTTCTACTTTAATTTTCTGTATTCTTTTCCAGTTGTTTTTCCTCCCCCATTGCATACAGTTAAGCAGATTTTAAGCACCTACAGCATGTCTTCTATGTCACATAACTGCACATTCCAACATACTAGTCAAGCTTTTTTTCATTTATGGTGCTATCATTGTTGTCTCTCCAAGCAACACAATTTTAAATCACCTTTTTCCCTAAACATTATTTTTCATGATAATGGGCAGTTTCGTATTGGCAGAATGCCCCTTGACATAGACTGTGGTGCTGTATTGTCTCCCTCCAAACTGTGCGTTTTTACATTTTAACAGCCTGGCTATCCATCATACACGGTGTTTGTCTGTCTCCAGGGTAGAGGTGATTTATTATCCCGGCGGAAATTACTGTGCTGATGCTGTCGTTTGGTTAAAAAGAAAACACCCTAACTCAAACTCTGAAAATCTGGGAAGAGGAGAGCAATAATCTTCCTTGACAGTCTGGGCAAATTAAGACAATAAGTTATTTAATGAGGCCTACTTAATAGAGATCTGTTTCTTGAATACTTGAAAGAGACACTCGACCACAGACAATTTGGCTAATTTCCTCTCTCTCTTTCTCTCTCTCTCTCTCTCCCTGGCCACACAAAATTAATTGCAAACTGTACTACACTTTATTACAAACATAACCATGTGTAACTCTTCAAAATTTCCAAAGGGATTGCAGTTGATTTTTCCACAGTATACTTTCTTGCAAATGATATTACATAACTTAAAGATACAGTACAATGTGAATCGTATTTCCTATTCTCGTAGTATTGTTTAACCCAGGGCCTGTTAATGTAAAGCTACCCAAAGTGGTCTAACTGTCAGGCCTTTGAGCAACTCTGCCTCTGGTTGTCAACAGAATTAAACGATTTTAGAATCCCAATCTACTTTCTGGTGTAAATGACATCAAATACACTTAGATTTGAATGAATGATCTGATTGGTCGACAGTAAGGTTCAACCGATATGGGTTCTTGAAGCCTGATTCCAATATCGATAGTTTTGTTAGCAGCCGTAGCCAATATTATATAGTGCCAATTTTCAATATATTTTAATTTTACATTTTTATGCCCAAAAAATTATAAGTCAATGTTTCCCCCAGAACTTAAATCTTGTTAGGGTGGAAAAGCCTCTGAAACAGCATCTAGACCACGGGACACTGAATTTGTCCATTGAAACCAATACTGATGAAATTCTTTTTGGATTGGCAGATCTTCGAGGCAGCATGACGCACTCCACAAATTAAATGGTAGAGGAAACTATTGGATATATTGCTACCTTTAAAAGAAGAATCTATTTACAAAAGACTTGATTGAACAAAATAATAATAAAAATAATATGGGCAATTTTCATTGCATGTTTTGCAGACTGATTTTATGTAGCTGTGGTCAAGGAGGAGCCTCCATCATATCAGAAGTGGACAACACTGATTGGTGATTTAATAATAGCCCAATATTGGTCTAATCATTGTCCACAGTTAGGTGCCCCATAGTTGTAGTCCCCAACCTAGCCAAAATCATAATGCCTCAATTGCTGATGGGTGCTGAAGTTCCAACACTGGATATTTGTTCTTCAAAGATAACATTGATATGCAGTGGATGGCATAACAAGGGGGAAGGATTAGGCTCTCTCTGTCCTACAAGCTTTGTCTGCAGTTAGGAAAGAGGACTTAAGCAACTGGCAAAGTACACTTGGGTTTTCTAGTAACTTGATGTTAAGGAAAGGAGTGGTACCGTCCATTTCTATGGACCAAGAAGTCACAAACTCAGAGGTTTGGTTTGTGTAACCAAGAGCTTAGACAAATGAGCATGTTTGAGGAGCCAGGCATCCTCCACTGGACTTCTTTGGCCCAACCAGGCTAATGGCTAACAGAGAGCTTGTTAGCTAGGCAGCATGCAAGCTGTGAGTGTGAGCACAGAATATTTGTTTTCCCTGGCCCCAGTACATGCTGTTCTTTGTGCAGAGAACGTCACGCCAAACTCCTTTAAAAAATTGCATGTTGTCTAGCTTATCGGGAAAGGTTTATATCTGGTAGAACATTAATTAAGACCTTTTACAAATCCTTAGAGCCACTCTTAAATTCAGCATTGATCCAATCCACCATTCATTAATTTATTCTCCATGCCCGCTTACCGATTCATGGTCACAGAGTGGCCCTGAATCCAGATATTCCCACTGGATTTGATTTGATTGGATTTGATTTTAATTTATTTAAGTGTCATGCACCAGTTAGGTGCCCAGCCCACATGGGCTTACAAGACACTACAGTACATCATATACTGTACATACATCCAACATGGCAACCCATACAATCTACAGCCCAGGTTCTGTATCCATACAGTATTTACATAAAAACGTATTTTTTGAAAAGCCATTTTAACATATTGCCTTCTTAAGACCAGGATAAATCAGAATTTTTCAAACAAAGAATTCCTCAGGTCACTATACCTTGTACAATAAAAAACAAAATGAAATTCATTCTCAATAACACCCAAACTAAACGTTGTTCTTCAGGTTCACCTTTGAATCGACCCACCTCAATCACCAGAGGCAGGGTACGAGTTCTCACAGGAGATGAAAGTGGCCAAACGATGTCTGACTAAACGTCCACGTTCTTGTCTTGAAATTTTGACACAGGCTTTAGGGATAAATGTTTGTAGCAGCATCTGGGGAAGAGCTGTTGGGTACTTATGGCTTCTCCCACATCCATTTGTGGATGATGAGGAGGGTGAGGTCAGTCGGAAGGGGCTCTGTCAACCATGATATCGTCTTGTGCAAGAAAACCCAGCAACATGGATCGATTGGCCGGATAAACAAGATGGTGATGAGAGTGATTGAACTCTGAACAAACATTGGACTTGTGGTCCACTGAGCAATTGAGCAATTGTCTTGCTTTGCTTTTCTCATTTAATTTCCTGGTTGGGTCAAGGGGAAGTTAATTAATTGCCATCCACATTATCTTATCACTGCTATCCAGACACCTTAAGGGTGGGTTTTACAGATAGTACTTTATAAACTTAATAAACTTTATGAACAGTGCCATTTGTCTAAACAGCAGTGCAATGCATACTGAGAAAAGGCTTGTTGTATAAGCAGCACCTGGGTAATTCAATAATTGTGGGGTATTTAATTGAGTATATCTCACATATTTTTTATTAAAACTTTTTTTTAAATGCTTTTTTATTCTCATACAATAATGTTTGAGCAAATACTATAATTATGTATCATAGCAACTGTCATCGATAACTAAGCTGGATACCACTGAAAACCCTGCTTTCCCCTGCCCGATTTTAATCACAACCACCTTCTAATTAGTCAAAAAAAAAAAATCATCATTTTCCTTTCATGAACATGAAATAATCATGACAGAAAGACATTTATTGCCTATACACCAAATATACACCAAGTATGAAATAACAAATTTTATGTACATCTGAGAAATCAAGTCATGCTATCCTCAAAACCCTCTAAACCCTCTAAATAAGAAATGGTTTGTCCCAAAAGCATATGAACTGCACTACGTAATTTCCTCAGGAAGAAAACACAGTGAGGACTGGCAGGTATCTTCTTTCTCCTTTTTCTTAATGTTTGTTTTAAAGTAGCCTTGTGCCTGAGTCCAGAGTGGATTTATTGAAGGTCAACAGTGTTCCTCCAATATCATGAATGACATTTTTATCAATTATTTGTATTTAATATTTATGAAATTTCCTTTTGAAAAATGCAATGTTGTATTTGATTCTAGGCCTCCATGTAGTGTAGAGGCTCAAAAATGTCAACTATGATACCTGTGACATAGTTGACAAATTAATCAGTTAACATTTCTCTTTTCATATAAATATCTGAAATCATTATACCGTATATAGCTTGAGCTTGAAGTGCAAGTAGTAAATATATAACATTTCAGGGATGCTTTGGAGCAATATATATTTTTTTATAACAAACATGTACTTTTTTCCAGTCACCTAGAAATGCAGAATGTCCTGCAATTATAGAATCAGCGGCTTACAAATACCAAAGATTGGCATTGTAAACACCAGACCTTTTAGTGATTGAGAGTGTGCCATTCATGGCCAAGAAATCCATTAAAATAAAAAGACCGTTAGACCAGGACTTAAGATTGCCTTTGTTCTACCAAGCTCTTGTCAGTTGCATTATGATCTGCGATGAGGCACCATCATAAAACCGACCCTCTATGTACTTTATATTTACTAGCATTCAGTCCCATAATTCATCCCCAAGACAGGAGCTGATATTTCTACCAGCTAGACACTCAGGAAGACTGACAGTGGGATGCCAAGGTTGTTCTCTGGACTCTAAAAAGCCCCAAACAAATAATCTAAACACTCTCCATCATCCCAAGAACAATAAATCCTGCAAAAGTCAAGCTATGTTTTGCGTGTGCACAAAGTTCTGTCAGAACATTTAAGATCATTTTTATTGATTGTGCCCCAACTTAGCGAATAGGAGGCACAGTAGGCTACAGGCAGCCACTGATAATAGTGGAGGCGAGAGAGGGCTGTATGGGAAATGAATGGAAAATGTAATAGGCAATGTGATACAGAGTGTGAGATGGGCTGATTGAAACTGGCATTGCCCACAGCTGAATCACAGACCTGATCAAAGCAATCCACTAGTCAGTCACATCTGATCAATGAAATCTCATCCGGCTTTGCCCCTCTTTTTCCTCCTTCTCCTGGAGCAATGAACACACTGCGCAAATCCTTCAACTGAAAATAACAGAAAGACAGGGAGACAACCAGAGTCAGAGGGGTAGAGAGAGACAGGAAGAAGGTGAAGGAGGGAGTAGGAGGGGGGGGAAACTACAAAGGACTAAAATAAACAAGTGGGTCTGCACTGCCTGTTTGAAAAAAGTTTGCCCATCTCATTGAATGGCAGTGTTCCTGTCTATAATTAGGGTGGCAGTTAAATAATTTATAGCCGACTTCCTTTACCAAAATTTCCTACGTAACCACATAAGAATGGAGACAGAGCTGAGGAGCAAAATACAGAGGAAGAGACTGAATTGGGTAGGAGTATTGTATTGGCAAAAAGAAAATGAGCTACAGAATAAAAGAATAAAATGTGAATAAAAAAAGGCAAAAAATGGATGGAATGGAATATTTTTCACCTGGTATACTTTTATAAGAACAATGCAGTACTTTTAAAACCGTCTGGTTCTGACTTATTAAATTCATGCTCATGACAATGCTCTTTGGGAAGCAAGACGGTTTCATGAAACTTCAATTGCAGCCCATGTGTCAGCAAGTGTCCACCCTGCTGAAGTAAAATTATTATTACCATCATTCGAGAGATGTAAGTAGTGTTTCTAAAATCGTGACTATGTGCACATGGCACATGCATGAAACTAACTCTTGGACAGCAGAAGGTTTTAAAAGTTTTTCAAAAGTTGGTCAGTGAATATAAACGGATCTAAATCGATCCCTAATGCGCCTGATATGCGCATCACGTCATGTCTGTAATTTGGAGATGTACAGACAGCAGACCAGCAGCACTGAACTCAATCCACAGAGTCTCCCGGTGTGAAAACAAAAGTGAAACTTAACACTCCACAGTCAGTAACGGGGATTTGCAGACAGTAACTCGTCTTCGCTGCCCTACAAACTTTTATGGTAGGTGACGTCATCTTGTAGTATTTAAGTAACGTTAGTGGAATTGTCAGTGCTTCAGTGCATAGAATTGAACACACCTGCCCTGGGTCTGTGCTGGATCTGTGCTTGTTTTGGTCCAGTCATACATGAATAGCTCCAAATTCAGCTCAGTACTTTCATTTGGGTTTAAAGCACCATAATTTTTAAACCCAAGGCAAGTACTATTACATTTCTTTTAGATTTTGTGTTAAATGCAGTGAACATCTATTATTTTAAAATGAATTGTCATTTTGAATGCAGACAGTTAAGGTACTGTATTTGTACAGTTTATTGTGTGTTGTGAAATACTGTCCTTTGTAACCAATTACAGATTAGGGTAAGACCATGGTAACAAACAATGCTTCCTTTTATAGTCCAGCTTCAGCTTACTGAGTAAATTCATGTTTTATTTAGTACATTTGCAGAACATAAATGGCATGTGTTGGCCTTAATTGAAGTGAAAATTAAATAAGCAGTCATAAAGGATATGGTCCAAAGTCAGAATAAATAAATATATGAAGGTTGCACACTTCTCTCCACACAAAATATGTATTTTACATGTAAAATAAATGTTTTGTATGGAGAGAAGTGTGCAACCTTCATATATTTATTAATTTCATGGGCACAAACACAGTTACAGCAAAGTCCCTTTAAGATAAATAAATTATAAATTTGCGTATTCATGAGGAACAACTGATTTCCTTGAAACTACTAGAACTATAAAATATTTACTAATTAATGCATTAATTAGCTTAATTAATGGTCTCATTAGCATAACTGGTTATGTTTAATATATCATGGTGATTATGGCAGGATATTATGTAGCTGAAGTGCCTCTTGTTAAGTCATGTGGGTTTGATTTCTGAGTATTTACTGACTTATTTACAGCTGTAATTACTTGGTAATTTACCATTCTTCATCAACGTCCTGAACAGTCCCTGCAGTCTTGTACCAAAGAACACACACAAATCATTGCTTAGAACACTGGGAAAAAAAAGTTGTATCTACCGCTGTGGAAAGTAGGACTATTAACATAAAGTCACCATTCAACACATCTCTCTGCTTGAAAACCGTCCCTAATATGCTCCCTCTCAGGAAAAAATAACTAAACATCAGATTTCACTGGTGTGTGTAACAGAATGCTCTTTGGCAAACAGACACAAGTAGCTATGCTTGATAAATTTTAATTGAAGTTAAATGGCATCAGGCTTAGTCAAGCTCAGCAAAACACAAGATAAATTAATTGTTCACCCTTGACTAGTTTCATTCCTCCTGTGCGCCTGTAAGGGCTACAAGTATAGATGGCTGAGATGGCAGGAGACTACCTACAGGCTACAGTTACTGTATTGGTTGACCTCTAATTACATAACATCCTGGGAGTGTAATGCGGCCCATCACACCCTAAATGGGTTCATATTTCATGGGTGAATCCCACAGCACAGCTGTAATGTATGTGGCCCATGGTGTGCTTGGCACATTGCTGGACACTCAGCTAGGGTTATTGTGAGGACTTTTTGATGGACGAGTCTTCGGTGTTTGGGGACCAAGCATTCTTTACGGTGCTCCACGTTATTCCAGAAACAGGCCATGAAAAGCTAAGCTACAGTATGTGTGATCAACACTTCCCTCTCCTCACATTGGATTTGACTGTATGCAGAAATGTGCAGTCTGAAAATAGGAGAGCAGTGTCAATGTTGGCTCTGATCGTCTCTCTGACTGTTTGGAGTCTATAGATTAAGGTTTATGTTAGATGGATCAAAAGAGCGGAAATGCGCTTTTCCTGAGAAGAAAATCTTTAAACACATGTCAAAGACTGACACTATAAGGTCCTCATCAGCAGGCCTGTTGGCACTATTGTAACAGTGGTGGATATCCCAGTGTTGACATCAGCCACACAACCTTCATCAGTCATTTTAATTTGAGTCATTATTTACTGTGATTCTGAAGTTCTGACATTTAGACTGAATAACTTAACAGCATTGTATCTGTTTTCTACCAGTACGGCACATTTTCCATACACTCTGATTAATATGCATTCACATAAACACTGATGATAAAATTCCTGAGCATAAACCGAACAGATCCTGTTCTTTGGATGACCGCTATAAGGCCTGCAGTAAAATGAAAAGCAATTACCGGCCAGTATTCTTTTACAAACACAGGGGCAAATAAAAAAAGTTTGCTAGGAAAGTAAGCTCTGTCTCTTAGCTGTAATTGTCTGTGATTCGTCCTTGACGTGCCGTGGAAGCAATATACAGAGGTGACAGCTTCCCACATGAAATTGAGGGACAGCACCTGCAGTGTATTAAACTGGTTAATTGTCCCCTGGTATGTTATGGTCCTTGGCTTTTAAACATTAGTTATTATGTATTAATTCGGAAACTAGAGGGAAATGCAGAGACTTAAGTCAGGAAAAGCTATAACTTCTTTAGTAGCCCTTTCTTTATGCTCAGCCAGTTGGTTGAGGGAGTGTGGCTCTGTCGACATGTTTAACACCACCCACTCTGTGTTTGCCATCATGTCTGGCCCACAGTACAGTCTGTGCTAAGGTAAATTAATTTTTGGAAAAAAAAAAATTCCTATCCTGAAAAACAATATTAAATATTTTAGGCCAAGGGTAATCAACACAGAGGTCTCCGCTCCTCCTGTCTTACTCTCTGTCATAATCGCTTACCTGCACACATAGTCCATCTCCCTCATCCATAACCATCCATAACTTTATTAGTCTGATAATAATATGCATGTTGAAGATAAGGACAGAAGTGAGAAACCGCAAATAATGGCATTATTGTCATTTCACACCGCCTACGTTGCTCTCGCTAGCCACCAAGGCAATCTGTCACCTCTCTCTTCTCTCTTTCACACTGTCAACACACAGCTCTACTCCCTGAATGTCAAATAAGCTCAATTATAAAAATGGCATATCTCATATTGTTGTTTATGAGGCTAATGTTATCTAACATCTAGCTGCACTAGCAGATTTTTATGTAAAAACACACCTGTCGTATCAGCCTAATCGCACTGTGGGGCTGCAATAGAGAAAAGTGTCCCAGTTGGGACCCTGTAGATTTGCCCTGTTTGCCCAAATGAAATTGTGGTGTCGGGTATGGACACTTTTCCACCCACAGGAACTGACAAATCAAAACTTAAGAGCAAAAAACAAACTGTTCCCTAAACAGCAGTGAGTGAGCGCTCTGTCAAGAGAAAGCTTGACTCACCAAAACATTAGTTGTTATGCCTTTCTCATCTCTTCGGTAACCTTTGATATAAAGTCTGGATAAGATCACTGATTTGCCAGGTTGGTAAATACTAGCATGCTGTGTGCAGTTTACTGATATTACGTTATATGATTTCTTGGTATTGAAAGTTTTCAATCCGTTACCTCTTGCTGTGATTTGGGGCTGCCACAGTGTGCAAAGTTGCCTAGCGCAGCTTTAACGTCAACAAATGCCAGGGGAAGCAGAGCCCAGATACCCATTCCATTCTATCTTGTAGAACATAACTTTAGACCTTATATAAATCATGAAT
>NW_027605371.1:0-20159 GCF_048128805.1 Centroberyx gerrardi | reverse complement strand
CTGTGAGGCATTCTGCTGTAAAACCAAGATGCAGAGATGAATTAGAGAGATAAGAAGGGAGAAAAAGTGAGAAAATCAAGGGATGAGAGAGAATGAGAGGGAAGGAGAGAGAGAGAGAAACTCACTTCTCAGTGTTCAGTGAGAGGTAGAGGCTGCTGAGGATTTCAAGATACTCTCCCTCCAGTCTCTTGTCCTTCAGCTCCCTGGATACTGACACACAGTGCTCATAGTAGATGATACTCTGGCCGTACAGCAGCATGTCTGCGTACAGCCGACTCAGCACCTTGGCCACAACCATCTGACCTATGGGACAGAGACAGAACAGCAAAAATATTCCCAGTTACTTCTCAAATGAAATACACTATGTATAGAATCAGAATTATATTAAGTAGAACACACTCATATTTAGTCAAACTAAAAGGAATAATAATCTATATAGAGAAAGGAAATTTTCTGTTCATTTCAGCTCACGTTGTTCCTTATAATTTATTGTATGTTACTTTATGTGCATGGATTGAATGCGTTTACTTACTGTGCAAGTTTCTGGCATGTAATGCGATCAGTAGCCCCATTTCGTAACACGCCCTGACTTCCTGACTCCTCCCCCTGTCTTTGTAGCTCCGCCCCAGCCAAAGGTAGGTCTGGACATGCTCCTCATCGGTGGGGCTCTCACAGAGCTCCAGAAAAAGGCGCAGGGATCTGTTAAAACACTTACAATTACCATCAAAATACATTTTCGGTCAGAGTTTCAGCATTCAAACACCTGAGGAAAAATGTCTATGATAAGACTGATATCTAACCTGACTAGGAAGCGTTCTGCTACCCCAGATGCCCCCACATCCAGGGCCAGGCAGCCCAGGTTGGCCAGTGCCAGCGCCTGGTTCCTCTGGTTGCCGCTCTCCCTGGAAATTCTCAAGGCACAGTGGAGATGCCAGCCTGCCTCCGGGATGCGACCCTGCCGCCTCAGACACAAAGCCAAGAGGTTGTGGATCACTCCCCGTTGAGTGGGACTGTCTGTGCCCTGGAGAGAGATGCACACACAGAGCCACAAATTATGCGGGATTGGGGCAGGATTGTTCAAAATCCTGATGGTTTTATTGGTTAGAAATTTATATTTACGCCTACTAGTGCAGCATGAGGTGAGGTCACCATGAAAGATACTTGTTTTCCAGGAAGTAAAGGTAATGGGAGTTCATTTCATGGGGGACTTTAAGGTACATTTATCCAAAACTGACTAGCTGCCTTGTTCAAAGCTGAATAACACTGTCGATTACTGTACCTGGAGTGACGTGAGCAGCGGCTGTAAAGTGTTCTGGGCCTTCTCAGCCTGGCCAGTCAACACCAGCAGCCATCCCAGCAGCACAGAGGCCTCAAAGCCCTCCTCCTCATTGATATAGCCCCCTGTCTCCACAGCCTGTTGGGCACAGCGCACTGCTTTATCATGAGCCCCATAGCGCTGGTAGACTGAGGCCAAGCCCAGACACAGGTCCCTCTGGGTCTTCATGTCCTCCCCCTGCTCGGCAATGGCCAGAGCCTGCTGAAGGTAGACCACAATCTGGGCGGGGAGCAGGGAGGTTCCCTCCTTCCAGCGTGGGTTCAGACGGACAGAGTTCCTAACAAACAGCTCCACCCTCTGGAAGGCATCATGGAGCGAGTGGTCTTGCCTCGAGTCCAGGCTTAGAGAGGCCAGCGCCAGGTAAGGCATGTATTTACGGTGATAGAGCCAGCTCAGGAGCCAGTTGAGGTCCAGAGGAACGATGGGCCGCCCCTCTGCGGCAGAGAGAGTCACTGAGAGAAACTGGAGTCGCTCAACAAAGGGAAGGGCGTCGTCAGTCTTCCTGAGGAGCAGGAAGAGGCTGGAGATGAGGTAGCAGACCCGGGCCTCCAGGTGTTTGTCCCCCTCCACCACCGATCTCCTCAGGAGCAGCTTGAGCAGCTCAACCTCATCCAGGGAGGTGAAGCTATGGCTGGAGAGACAGAGGAGCAGGGCGCTGGCCTTCTCCAGGGTCTGGGGCAGCTTGTCTGTCATACGCTGCTTCAGGTAGACAGCCGTGAGGTTGGTGAAGAGAGCGATGAGGAGGGGCGTGTCAGAGAAACCGTCCACACAAACACTCAGAGCCTCCTCGTAGTACACACGTGCCTGAAGGGAAGGGGAGTCGAGTTAGAATACAGCTTGAACATCATTCACACAATACACCTGTCATGTTAATGCTTAATATAAAGTACAAACCTGGGAGTACTTAAGCTTCCTGGCACAGAGTCTTCCCAGGAGAAAGCATGCCCGTCGATGTGCCCAGTGCATGCCCATCCTCTTGGCACCCTCCCTGACATTCTCTAGGTGCCCTAGTAGCTCCTCCTCACTCTTACCGCTGAAGGTCACCCACAGGAACGAATGTTGCAGGTCATACAGTGGCAAGAAGTCCTCCTAGATGAAATAAACAAACAAATGAATGGATGAATGAATGTAGCAATGATTTTTTTGCAACTTGCAAGGCAAAACAAATAGCTGCTTTTGTTCATTTATTAAAAAACACGACCAAATTTATCCCTAAACAAATAGACAAATATTTTTTTTAAGATGCTGCACTGGGACTCTGCTGACCTGGAAGTGATCATGGTTGAGCAGGGTCAGCGTGGGGTCGCTGAGCTCGGACTCCTCCCCCTCCCAGCTGTTCTCCTCCAGGAAGAGAGGAGGGTCTTCCTGGAACTCGTCCAGCTCTCTGAACGTGTCGTCTGGAGCAAAGGACAGGGGCTCTCCCTCACGTGGCAGAGGATTGTGGGATTGGTAGAAGGACAGACGAGAGGAGTAAGAGAGAGAGGTGCGAGGGGAGGAGTGGTACGGCGGTGTCCCACCACTTCGCTCTGAGATGAGGCTTTGACGAGCGCTCGCAGGAACCTTATGTTCTGAGAGAAGACAGAAATATTAGCATTTTTTGTTTGTTTGACCAAAAAACACTATAGTATAGTAGAGCAGAGTAGAGTAGGGATGATAAGACTAGATTGGTAGAGTAGATTATAGCCTTTTAAGAAAATGTCTCACTCCTCAGTGGATAAACACCCTTATTGTTTCTGGAATTATCAAGCGCATTATTGAGTGCATCTAGCTCATAAACAACACTGATTGCCTCACATTAAATTGTAATGTATTACCATTTTTTGGTTGGTTCCTGATGTACATGAAGTCAGACTCATCCAACCTGTCTGGAAGTGCACAAAATATATCAATTTAAGTGTTAATTCTCCAGTTGGAGGTGGAGACAGTCAGACACTATTTTTTCCCCAAGTAAATCTTTAGGAGATTCCCAAACAGCAGCCCAGCAGTTCGTTTACCTAGCCTGTACACAGAGCTGATGTCAGAGGAGAAGAGTCTCTCCAGCAGGCTGCTGTCGCTGGGCTCAGAGCTACAGGGGTTAACCTGAGCCAGGGCGGCCCTCTCCTCCTCAGTCAGAAAGACCAATTGTCCGTCTCTGCGAGGGGGAGACAAAGGCAGCATTATCATTTCGGCTCTCCCCTCTGCCTCCTCACCCGATCCACCCTCTCTAGACTGCAGATACACTAAATGGGATTTCATAAGCATTAGTGGAAGTCCTTACACAACTTCCCCAGAAAAGACTATAAACAACTTTGGACTAGTTGCTTGTTTTGATATTGTGTTCACGTATAATCTAATTCACTATGCCATAGAGAAGGACATTGAGATAGGAGTCATAACTAAAATCTTTGGGATAACTAATTTGGATTTGATAAGGTTTAACCGCTTTAAGGTTTAAATGACGCACAGCAACATCAGGCCAGTAAATTCAAGGCACGGCATGCATTAGATAATCAAGAAACAAGCATCTTACAGGGATTGGGTGTCCAGAGGCTTGACGTGGGCTTTGTGTACAAAGCCAGTGTGTCCTGTGGAGGTCTGGGTTCCTATGAACATGTCCAGGCCTCGGACCAGCAGCCCCTGGATCTCCACGATGTCACCTTGACTCAGCTGGAGTTCCTCTCGCCCGACTGGACTGTAGTCCACCACCGCCACACATGAACCTGTCACTGCAGGGTTCAATGGGGAGAATGAGGCTGGGACAAGCAAAAGGCTGTGCAGGCGAGTCCTTTTTAGGTCAATTTATGAGCAAAATTGTCAGACACTATCATAAATACGGTACTAAACCACTATACCACTACCAGTCAAAAGTTTGGACACACCTGATTGAATGTGCTATGTTTTTCATTATCTTAAAGCCATTTTGATCTAAAGGCTTATGCTTAAATGCTTGAAATTTGTTTCTTAGACAAATATAAATAGTGAAGTTGATGCCTATGTATGAATTTCTTTCCAAAGCCTTTTGCCTTTCCATCAAGACAAAGTGTGGCTACTTTAAAGAATGTAAAATATAAGATAGTTTTGATTTCTTTAACACTTTTTTCCATTTGTATATGTTTTGATTTCTTTGTTATTATTCTAAAATGTGGAAAATAGTAAAAGGTTCAAGAGTTCAAGTATCAGTGTGTGGGTTCAGTATGTGTGAGTATACAGTAAGTCTTGTGTGTGAATATATGTGTTTTATGGAGTATGGCTTTACCGATAGGATGTTCAAACAGTTCCTTTTCTGTTGGCGAGCAGCCAGCAAAGCCTGGGTACTTCCTCAGGAACCACCTAACCAAACAGGAAGCACAGTTTCAATGCCATGCCAACTGATGGGTACAAATGGCCACCATCTGCGGTGCCAACTTGTCCATTCAGCCAAAATGCTTGACAAGAGAACATGTGACTCACTGGTAGAAGGGGTATGGCAGCGGCTGCATGGCGTTCACTGGCACCAGGCCGTGGAGGCCAGTGGAAAGCAGGGTGCCCTCCCACATGTGGTCCTGCCCTGTGTCCTTCACCATCAGCAGGTCATTCTTTTTGAACGACAACTCTTCTTCCTCTTCTTCATTCTGCTCATTTCTGGTGAAAAGTGCCTTGGCAAAGAAGGAACCTGCAAAGAAATGGATGTTAACATGCATAGATAGACAGACAGACACACACACATGCAAGGAAAGCATGTATGGACACAGACACACAAACATCATACATTGTTTTTGTGTTGTTAAAAGTTCTTAAGTTAAGCTTCAGCAAAACCACTGCAGTGCCCTCATTCAGTCACTGGCGAATGATGGATGTTTTATATCCCCCCTATTAAGTTAATGCAATTCTCAGGGCAATTTGCCAGCATTGCATTCCTATTATACATTTCCCTGAAGCGTTTTGCCTCAGGGAAATGTTTAGGAGAAAGTAGTGATGTCTGCAACGCCCAGGCAGGGGAAAATCAATACACTTTCTTGAAGGCAAGTCGTATAATAATTCTGCCTAAAAGAACAGTGACTTAATGCATAAAAAGATTCACAGCAGATGCTAATATTCAGTGATGTCTAGCTTCCCTCTTAAAAATGGCCAGCATAATTCAATTGTGGAAATTCTTGGGAATACAAAGGGCTGTTGTGGTCATAAATAGCAATGGCATCATGCAGCTGACTGGTAACTGGAGGTCTATTGTGGTTTGTAGATTTGCTGTATGCAGTAAGGCACATGAGCTCCTTCTACTTAGGGTGAATGACTATAAGGTGTCCATTGCGATCAGCTGTCCCAAGTCATGTGAGTCATATGGCTTTCATAGTGTTAAATCAGGGTAAGTGAGAAATGAATTACCAGTAATGGGATTACTCAAAAAATTGCAACTGCAATCTGTTAGTTACTGTATGATCACAGTGACCACATTAAAGATACTTTTGAAAAGTACTTGTTGGATTATTCAGAAATGTAAGGAATGTGGGAAAAAATACATAATTTTGAGAATATATAGAAAATATAGAATGCAGTTGTACGCATCTTGAAATAACCACCAATCGTGGTGGCAGATGATAATAACATTGTTCAATATAGAGTCTGTAAATTGGAGTAAACTGCATGTTTAATTGAATAATTTCATTTCATTCTTGTTTACCAATTTTTAGCAAATAATCAGTGATCTACTCCCAACATCTGTGTTAATAAAGAAAGTGTTCATAAACGGTTCTGAGAGTTTCCATTAAGTGTCTGATTGCACAGCACAGCACTACTGACCCTCCTGGAGCAGCAGTCCCAGGTAGAGGGTGGCCAGATGTTCCTCGTCCACTGTCACATTGATCTCCAAGTCACTGAGCAGCTCCGGGTCCAGCCAGAAGGACTGGTCACACAGGAAGTTCTCCAAGCACCGAGCCACATAGCCTAAGACAGAGAACATGCATCACTGTTTGTGCTGGAAAAAATACCAATACTACAAAACTACTCTACTAATACTAACAACACTATTACTACAATAACTAATAGTAATAATACCACTATCAGCATCACTACTACTAATAATGATAATAACAATAATAATGCAAAAACTAAATGCATAAATTGAAATAAATTAGGTAAATAACAGTGTAGAAAGCAAGGGATTAAAAAAAAGACACAGTTGGCTATGTTTAGCGCACAGTTGTATTTGTGATGTTGTCTAAAGATCCAAAATGCTCCTAATCAATCCTACCTAAAGCCAGGTAAGTCGAAAACTTCCAGATCTCCTCCACAGTCTTGAAGGTAAGTACAAAGCTGTCCTTCTCAGCGTGGACAGACACCAGACGGGCGGACAAGTCCTGCAGAAACAAAGTGCTTTAGGCTCATGTTTCTGTTGCATGTGTTTCAGTGCCAGCACATAAAACCATCTCCACAAAGTGCACAATAGATATAATAACGTATCATATTGCATTATATTGACTCATGTTGTATTAGATTGTGTACTATTATATGATATCATATTGCACTGTATTGTGTTATTATATCAGAAGGTTTGAATAGCAATAGTCTGTATTCTGGTGGTGACTGTCACTGACTTTAAAGAGCTGGATGACATCCTGGCTGTTGCTCTCCACCACTCTGAGTCGAGTGCGCAGCGCCTCCTGTAGGGCGCGGTCAGGAACCGCACTGGACCGCCTCCGCCCAGTGAACACCAGCACGATTTCTACACAAAAGACAAAATGAATGCTATCATGAATCACACTTGAATGAGATTGTTTCTCCTTGTGGATTAATGTCCAGTCCAAGCAAATCCTGTCAAAATAACAGCTTACTGAAGGAGAGGACTGATAGAATTCATTGACAATGAACCAGTAAGGGAATAAACCAGTTAAGTTTTTATAATCTTCTTGTTTTTTCAAGCCACCTGCACAAATTAGTCACTGGTTTCCCCTTTTTCTGCATTTTACCACTGTGCTTTTATCACGTTGCCTCTATCACTGTGCAAATAAACTAAAACTAAAAACTGAGACAGAAATGAACCTGCAAGTACCGGCAAAGAGAGAGACAACTTCCACCAGTTCATTAAAGACTTTCTAAGGGAGCTCATATTTCAGTGAGATGCTTTGTGTGCACAATGTTAGTCCCCAGAGTTATAATAGTGCTATTAGGCCTCTGACTGGACTCTCAGGATCGCCATTTAAATCCATTTGACAGGAAGAACCTGGGGGGGAAAGTGATGGATGGAGCTAAACTGCTGAATGAGTAAAGCATTAGTAGAGGGGGAAATGTGCATCTATCAGTTTACATAAAGATAATATGTAGATGCACTGGAAATGTCATATACATAACTAGTTTAGACTAGCAAATATAACAACTAGTATGCCAATAGAGACATACCAAAAGTCAGACAATGGACTATTGCAAAAATATTATTACAAATACCTGAGGAGAATTTCTCTCCCACTCCCAGTGACACAGTACTTCCTCTGAGGAAGGCTTCTTTCCTCTTCCAGTAGCTGTCTGGCTCCGCCCCTCCTTCCCCTGATTCCACCCCTGGACCCTCCTCTTCCTCACCTAAACCTGTAGAGGGGAAATAAAATCAGAAAAAAGAACATTGGGTCAAGTTTAGTGCATCATTTGCTCTTATTCTAGGCCCAGTGCTGTGTAAGCCAGTGTTTCCAAAACAGCGTAGTACACAGAGATTTTTTTTTCAATAAAGATAGGTGTGTAATAAATGGAAACAGTTTTATCAAAAGGGTCATCAAAAGTTCCAGATTGTCTTGTGGATAAAACTGGAAATGTTACCAGATGACACAAGATGACAATCTCTGTTTTGCCATTCCAAAATAAATATCAATTTATACCCGCTGGTCGGTATTTAGTCCTGTGAGACAGGTTGCATATAAACTTGAGCGTATTCAGTTAGTACATGTGCTTTCAGTTTCCTTCTGTACATAAACAGGATCTTCATTTTTACACCTATAAATATCAACCAGATGGTTGCATATAATAGCCTGCTATTGAAGTGCAGTGGCGACGGGCTTTCCCTAGTTTGCCCCATTGTGCAGGGAGGATGTCCCAAACACTTCCTCAATTTGTGACCACTGGGACAGCAGTGTGGCTCCCTCTCAAATTAGTCTCATGATGTTGTTTGGGCTCCAAACTAATAAAGGATTCCATAATAATATGATTTCAAATCGACAGAGACATGCTACAACATCCGGCCTTTCTGTGCAACGTACTCTACCTTGAGTCATGGTGTCATTTCCTGAGAAGTGTTCATTCGCTCCCCCTAGAGCATATGGTGGTTCCCTCCAGAGAGCATCCAGCTCAGCAGGAGAGATGTCTGTAAAGGGGGAAGCAGATGTGTATTGCACAATTCCTGAACATGAAAACACACAATCGTCTACTCTTTTACTCTTTTTACTCAATCAGTTTCAAATTACTTCAAAGAAAATAATGATTTCATACAGTACAAGGAATAAACCAATGCATCTTAAAGAAAAAACAAAATGGTTACTGGGATGGGGAGCCAGTTAAGGTCACTGGGGCAAACAAGGAGTGCAGCAGTTTATATTGGAGACCCTAAGACAGAGCCATAGGTTAGTGTCAACAGGGTTAACAGGGTATGGGGGGGATACAATGACGCTGAACACGGACCACACAAAGGCCCAGCACAGACACACAGCTGCACTGACATCAGCCAAACAGCCGCCTCCAGGATCACACAGCTGCCCTGACCGCTAAGAGCACAGTAACATGTCAACATGGTCACATACTGTCAGACACACAGTCAGACACCAGCACAGTAAGGAATGCACTGAAATAAAATAAAAAGGTACACAGTTTATGCACTATGAACCAAAAAACAAAAAAATGAGGTGCAATTAAAATGCTATTCTTTCTTCTTCCTCAGCAAACCATGCTTTGTCAGTACAGAAACACAACAGAACAGTATTATCTTTATGCAAAGCATTCGCAACAAAGGACAATGCGACAATGAGGCGCACAACTCAGCAATACAATACAACATGACAATATACTGAAGAAGACAACGGCCTATTCTTTTCCATAGTACAGTATCCACAACATACAGCACAGTTAGCACCAACAGGACTATCTGACGCCACACAAGCACAGTCAGGCCGCTACAGCATGTCAGAAACACACCATGCCCTTTACCTTCTTGGCTAAGTGTGTTACCCATGTTGTATAAAGACCTACGCTCCTGTCTATCTGAATGTACCAGTCCTTCTCATGCCAGCACGGTAGCACAGAGAGCAGGCTGGGACCGACCTGTGAAGGAGGAGAGGCAGACTTTGATGAAGGATCCACAGCAGGAGCAGTTGAGCAGCGGTCTGCAGCAACAAGACGCCATGTGGCCCAGGAGCCGACGGCTCCCAGAGATCAATGCCATCCCATCAGCTCTCCCTGCCTCTTTAACAGCTCTCTCTCTCTTCCTCTCCGCTCTGATGGACAAGCCCCTGTTTCCCTCCCTATTTCTGTATTCCCTTTCCTGCCCTGCTCTCTCTCTCTCTCTTCCCAGCACTTGCGTTTACCGTATGTGTCTCTCTTCTCTCCCTGTGCAAGCCTTATCTCTTCCCTGTCTGTCTCGGTCTCGTTCTCTCCTTGTAATCCTTCTGTCTCTTGCTGTCCCCATCTCCCCCTCCCACCAGCCTCTCCCTCTCTCCTCAGTAGCTGCCCTGTCTGTGAATGCACAAAGCACTCTCTGCGATTGGTATGAGTGTGTGGGGGGCAGGCCTCAGTGAGAGTTTCCCTATGTGTTGTGTGTGTGTGTGGGTCAGTGAAAATATGCATAGTATGTGTGTCACAAAGACAATGTGTTTGTGTATGTGTGTCGAGGGGGACGGTCTCTGTGTATGTGTGTGTGTGTGTGTGTGTGTGTGTGTGCTGCTGAGACAATGTATTGCTGATCCGCTGTAAAGCAATGCCACATAGGGACAGGCTGCAAGGTCACAGCAAAGCGAGTAGGAGTTGCCTGTTGGCATAGATCAAGGATCTGCTTATTCACACAACACAGTTCAACACAACTGTACTCTTTGCCACTAGAAGGATAACAGCCAGCTGAAATGAGATCAGCGCACTAGGACAACATCACCCCACTCTGTAAGGTCACCATGGAGAAAACTATCTAGGCTAGAGGTCTGGGATTGGACGGTGGGGCTGTGTGGAAGTTTTGATTGGTCAAGAGCTCCAGATGATAAAGATATTGAAGAATAATGTTTGTAGTGTAATGAATAAGCTGAAGTTGGCTATCATTCTTTTCATGGGTGGGTCAGAAATCATTGTCCTTGTATGAACCATTACTGCTTGAGAAGGAAATAAAATGCAACAATGACTCCTGTCAGTGTATTCATTTTTCACTACTCGTTTTTTTTTATGGCACATATAAAAATCAAATGATATAGTGATGCTCTCTACAACATACAGGTTACACTTTTAACTGCATGTGCTATGTGCAACAGGAGGTAGGCTACTGCTATCTTGTTGCTGCACCACTGAGAGGAATTGTTTGGAAAAGTTCTAATATATTCTCTTTTCTGGACAGGCAAACTAGTTGATTTTAGTATCACCAGTTTGTGTTATAATATGCCTATTAAGTTCAGCTCAGCTTAATGGCATTTGAGAAGGAATAGGCCGTAATGGCTGCTGCAGTGCTATTTAGGGAAAGATGCTTTACGCGTGATGCATGATGGGACAAATGATGGCTGCCACTGCATGTAATCATTGATCACAGAAAACACGCTAAAACACAAGCATAGAATTCCTCTCTTCTTTGTGTGCCGCTCGTTCCCCTGCTTGGACACACTGTAAACAAAGGGGGCGACATCCTCGTCTGAAACCAAGCTCATCGCTTCATCTTGTTTATGCGGCGGCTGAATGGTCATGATTGAATCTGTGTCTGTGTGTGTGTCTTGTGAGGCAGAAAGCTGTAAACAGGCTAAAGGCGTGTCAGGGCATATCCTGACACTCTTTAGACGCTCCTCTCTGTTTCTCACAGTGCGACAGATTCTGTCTAATCTAATAAACACAGGCTGCTCAAGGCTGATATGTGTGGTCACAAGCTAGCCCTTTGTTAGCACCAAAAGCTGCACAAATGGCAACAGCAGTCTCTAGTGTCATCCAAGACGCTATGATTAAGTCCATGTTGAAACACAGGCTGATTGTAAATAGAAACACTGTAATGTGATTTCTGCTGATGCTGTCTACGTCACAATGCCTCCTAAGTGAAACACCTTGAGTACAGTGGATCTAGCTATTGTTTCCTCACAGCGGTCGTGTCAAAACCGCTCCTCTTCTAAATAACTTGACATTGTGCACTGCTTTGCTAGACTTTCATATAACAATAGATGTGATTAAAGACATTTTAGGCCTCAGACATTATGTATTGTCTTTGAAGGACAGGGGTTGAGGAGACCAACAACCACACACCACTAATGGTCTCACTCTTCAAAGGGTTTGAAACCACGGCAAAGCCCAGACTGCAATCGTGACACTCAGCAGTCCGTGACAATAACACTCAAACACGGCATGCTAATAAGAAACATATGGTGCCAACACAATCTGGTTGTGTTCATTATGAGCAGGGTGGTTTGAGGTGTCTGTGTGTGTGTGTGTGTGTGTGTGTGTGTGTGTGTACAATGTGGGTCCATAGATTGGGGATACGCAGTAAGAGAGTTAGAGGGGAGCATGTAGTGAAGAGTAATATGAGACAGGGGTTATGGGCTCTAAGTTTAGACTAACCCCCTGTTAGCTCACTCACATGCCTGTGTGTCTGGGACAGAGCTCGCTGCAGGGAGATTCCCACACTGTTGCATACAGGCATCAGGCATATGTACAACTCCTAAACAAAGCAATTTAGTGTTCATGCACTCTGGATTTATCAATTTTATTTCCATGCTCTGATATTCTTTTATGAGCGGAAGATGGATATAAAGATAGAGAGATAAAATGACTTCAGATTACTTCAGATTGTCTAGTTAAAGTCCACTTTCTTACTTTTCAGCATGTGTGGAAGTACTTTCATATATTATCAAAACACAAAGTACAGCTGTTGTGCAGAATACAGAACTAATAATCACTACGTAATAGTCACTGTCCCTCTTTTATGCTACACTGTCCGTCCAATGCCCTGCGAGCTGTCAGCAACTTTATGATTATGTGACAGATTACAGATACAAAGAACAGCACTGTTAAACCTGTTAAACACAATGGGGTCGTGAGACAGTGAGAATCAGAGACGAGTCAATTCCATAGACAGCTGTAGAAAGCAACTCTTACCTCTGTCCTGCTGCCAACTCTCCCCTCTCACTTCATTCCTCATGTGCGTGGCAGAGTGTGTGTAGGTGTGTGTGTGTCTGTGTGGGTTCACGGTTTAATAGGTGAAGTGCACCTCACCCCTGTTGTAAAAACTACCGGCATTCTCCATTGTAAGTCCAAAGGCATAGGGAGAGAAACAGAAGTATGCAAGTCAGCGTGAGTGTGTGAGTGTATGAGTGTGTGTTGAGCGCCCCAGAGGCTATCCCAGTCGGCATGTCACTGACTGAGGAAGTATGCTGTGACTCCTCCCCTCATTTTTTTGGGACAAGGACACAAGCTCTCTCTCTCTCTCTCTCTCTCTCTCTCTCACACACACACACACACACACACACACACACACACACACACACACACACACACTCTTCCTCCCTCCATCAGCTCTTTTGCAGATCTTATAAGACACATGTTGACATCTTTTTGATTGGTTCAGTACATGTGTGACAACAACAAGAGTGAAAGAGTGGAAATAGGTCATCAAATTTGAATCCATGTTTTTAAAAGCTCTTGAAACAATCAACCCGGCAATAATGCCTCTCTCTAAAAGCAAAAGCACAACAAACACAGTATGCCATTTCCTCATTCTACAACACCAGTCCCACCAGTTTGGTGTGTGTGACGCATTTGCATTCAGAACATAACAGCAGGCCAAAGGCGTGAACAATCAGCTGGCTTGTATAATTGTTCAGGGCTATGCCAAAGTTACCGCTCGTCTTCATTCCAAGGGTGTTGTGCCTCAGTCTTGGGCATCACTTCACACACTGTGTCAGCCTGACTCCACGTGGCAGCTCCCACCTACCACCTACCATTAACCTACCCTCACCCCCCTTCAGCTAGCTTGTGTACACCACTGACCTCTCTTTATCATTGACTCTCTTTCACTTTCTGGGTCATGTCCATCCCTATCTGTGTGGAGGGAGATAATAATCCCCAGGCTAGCGGTGCTTTGGTTTCTTGTGTTTTGCCCTGCTTAGTTAAATATAAACTCTGGAACTGATTGTGTATCCCCAGCCCCCAGTGCACCATGACAAAGTCACCCTGAGCACAGAATATCAGCCCTGCACATGTGATCATACAATTGGCCATGCAGGGCTGCAAGACACAGACCATTTATTCTGCTCTGCTCTGTTTGCGAAAGTGTGTTTATGAGTGTGTGTGTGCATTTGTGTGTGTTTGTGTATTGAATAGCAACATTGCACTCCTAATTACAGATACACAGGAATGGGTGGAGATAACAGTTTATAGTGTTACAGGGTGGATTGTAGATAGTGTATGTGTGTTTGTGTGCCTTTAGCCTGGCTATGTGGTTGGACAAAGGGCAGGGATTGTGAGGGTTAGTGAAGAATGCAGTATAGTGCTGATCAGTGCTACCGATAGTAGACCATCGCCTGGGTGTGATTGCCAAAACAAAAGACACACCTCCTCCAATAGAAAAACATTCAGTGGATAAGGCGATGCAATGAGGCGATGGATTGGGACCGCACCAAACACCAAGACCAGTAATCAAATCTCCATGATCATGTGTCAGCAGGTCAGAAAGAAACCTGATTTGTGCTCAGAGTGTTGATTTTTTATACTGCTCTTGTCAAAGGCGATTAGTGTAAATATTTTTCCTCCTGTCTTTGTGTTTAAAGAAACCGGTTTCCATCACAGGAAAGTTGCAGGACCCTTAGAAGGAAAAGAGTGATGTCACAGTATTCTGGTTTATTCCAGCAAAAACACATATCAAGGGATGTTTGACTTCAGTGTCGATCAGGGGGCACTGGCTCACAGAGGCAGAGGGAACACTGCGGCGGGCGACCTGACGCCCTCCTGCCTCCTGCCCCTCTGCCTTCAGCGCTCAGGAAGGCCGGCTTCCTGTTTTTCTGCCCCGTCAGTTTGGAGGACAAAAGCACAACACGGGACTGACACAGGAGCACGTTCAGCACCCGGCACACACCGGGCCCACAGGGCAGCCACCCACACAGTATTACACACACACACACACACACAAACACTAATGAAAATGGTTTAATACAGTAAATCATTAACAGTTACTGATCATAAACAGCTTTGACTGTGGTTAAAGGGGCAGCCACTCATAGCACTTCAGCACACATAGTAAACATAATCAATCACTGGAATCCAGGACACTTTTAATATGGTGTATTACATTTAATTTTCCATTTAGATAACTGTGTCACTTCTTTCTGGGAAAAGGAACACAAAACCTAGAACAAAAAACCTAGAACATGAAGATGTATGTTTTCTAATATTATTTTTTGGCATTTCACATTTATTGGACAGTGAATAATACAGAGATGGACGACATACAACAAAGAGCATGGGACAGATTCAAATCTACTGTAGGACATCGGGGTGACGTGGTATGAGTCTTAGCCAACTAAGCCAGCAAGACGCCACTTGATGATGTATGTTATAATGGGATTTGATCATATCAGTCTATGTTTTAAGTCCATCTTTATTTTTGGTGAAGCCCACACCCTAGTTTTCCCAAAGCTCCCCTGTTGAGACAGAGGGGGAACAGAACACAGCAAGACAATGAAAGGGAGTAAGGGAGTATTGTAAAGTAAATGAACAGACAAAGACAGAACGTCTTGTACATCCAGTGAGCTGCAGCATGGAGAGGTATAGGGCTGTGGAGAGAGAGAGAGAGACAGAGAGAGAGAGAGAGAGAGAGAGAGGGGAGAGAGAGAGAGAGAGAGAGAGAGAGAGAGAGAGAGAGAGAGAGAGAGAGAGAGAGAGGGAGAGGGAGAGAGGCGCCTCTCACATCCCGCCATTGTCCAGCTTCCTCCAGGCCTCAGAACCAGGGCTTCCTCTCCCTGCTCAGCACAGGACAGGGCAGTTGGTTAAGAATGACACACACACACACACACACACACACACACACACACACACACACACACACACACACACACACACACACACCAGTACCATGGTTGTGTTTAGTTCAATGGCTGCAGCATGACGTCAAACACTACCAGGGTTAGGGGGTTTGATTCCCAGTGGGACCGCCTATGTCAAAAATGTATACAGTGATGGTACTATAAGACACTTTGGATAAAAGAGGCCACTAAATGGCATGTTATGTTATCATCATCATTATAATCTTCTCTGTAACACATCACCATATAACATGTTTGTTCATTCAGACATGGCTTCATAAACAGTAGCCTCTTGCCTGCTAACTAACATTTATTCATCTATTCTCTAGCTCAATACTCACTTTTATTCTCTAGCCTTGAAGTCCTCTTTTTATTTGTCTGGTTATATGTGCATGTCTTCTGATTCTTTATTGCACACACATATCCAGTATATATATATATAATATTATATATATTATTATATATAATTATTATTATTTATTTATTATAATTTGAGTGATTTGTTGTGTTTAGATGTTTATGGTAATTTTATACATTTATTGGCTTTGTGCAGCCCTTTGGCCAACTTTTAAAAGTGGTTTATAAATACATTTTACTTGACTTGACTCCTCACCACTGAGGCTGTCTAGGAAACAATAGAGACTGTTTTGACCGTTAGATGGAGATCTTTCCACGCTGACACCACATGCAGGGTCAAGTGAATCCAGGCAGGATGGGACAGTTACAGTAGGCTACGCATGATAATGTACGTTCTGCTATTTAATCATTTTCAAAGTAGTCAAGGTGTGTTAGGACCAACTCAAACCCGTAGTGCGAGCTGTGATGCTTGGCATAACTTGACAATTAGGGCTTTTATTGTGATTGTACTGCCGAAAACAGCGGAGCATGTTGTCCGTCAACAGTTTCACAGTTGCCTGCCTCGTCTCCTAACAACAGCAAGTCCACTGTAAATAATCCAATTAACTAATTTGCTTACGTCGATTTTCCAGAAGAGGGCGGTGTCATAACAGTTTTAGCCATTGATGAATACAAGCCAAGCCCCGCACTGCAAAAAATATCCATCTCAAAGTCATTTTAGCAGTATATAGTCCTAAAATCTTGTTTTTCTTAAAATAAATTCAACAATCTGCCAACGGTGGAAGCTATTTCACGTGTTTCCAATGAAAAACAATTTGTTTTAAGAATTTTTTGAATCAAGCGTTATTTTCTTGATACTAGTGGAGTGATAATCTGCCATATTCTGCCTTGTTTCAAGATGATGCTCGCCTCTAGGAAATTCCTAAACTGCCTCGGACACAAGTGGGATCATCTCACCCCACTGGCAGATTTTTTCATTGTTTTCAGAAAAAAAATAAAATTTCAACACCGAATATGAGACTAAATTACTTTTTAAGATAGACATTTTTTGCAGTGTGTTGGACAGTCTCCCCAATGCGCTCCAGTCCGGTCGCGAGTGACGTCGCTGAACCCAGGATGGAGAGAGACAGAGAGAGAGAGAGTGAGAGAGGGAGAGAGAGAGAGAGAGAGAGAGAGAGAGAGAGAGTGGGAGAGAGAGGGGTTAATAACACCGGAAGTTAGACAAATTTGCTTTCACAATAAAAGCATAAATGTGTCACTCAAAAATAATAAATAAGTATTAAGGTGTACAGAACAAAAACAAAAACATCTAAAAAACATTCAATGGAATCATGAGTACGGGGTGAAGCTCTAGATAGGCTAGTAAAAAGATTACAGTGTATTATAGCCTATGGTGTTTTCTGATGAAAGAATGCTTGGACACATACAATGAAATAATATTTGAACGCTCAAATAAAAAACCCAAAAAATTAGACGCATGTGTCGGATCTAAAAAAAAACAAAACAAAAAAAAAACAAAAAAAAAAACCAACAGCTTTTATTTTGAAATTTAAAACCGGAAGTCATATTGTTTATTGTGACTGACTTGACGCCGTGAAAAGCGCACGGTGACAGCGCACCGCCAGGGAGAACACGGTGGAGCTGGAATCAGCCGGGAGCTATAATGTGAAGGTGGAATGCGACTGAGCAGCATTGTATTGTCATTGGTGTCTGTTTCTCTCCAAACAACATCCTACCTTCCGACACAGCAAGACCAGGAGCTCCTATTGGGATTCATAAGCACTGGGAATATATTCGTTTATCCATCCCCTTTCTTTTCTTATCTTTCTCCTCTGTCTGGCTCAGCTGTCCACCTTCTCCAAAATTGACTGGAACCAGTGTTGCGGAGATGCGCTGAGTGGGGAGCATCATCTACGGTCGCTGGATTGCCTTTTTAATCACACAAATTGCAAGGAACAAAGTGCCCGGTGAAGATATCTCCTCGTGCTTTATGGGATTAATTTCGAGGAAGCGGCTTTGTTTTAGATAAGAACCGTTGGGCATCATGAGTTCCAGTGGTAAGTCCATTCTTGCGCGCTTAATCCCTCCACTTGAAGCGCAAGGACAATACCTAGGTGAGAGCAGAGAGAAATACCAAATAAAACAATAGAAACTGCAGAAGCTGTCAGGATAAAACACAATTTTTTAACAATTTTGAAGTGAAGGTTTCAATTCTAGCAGTTACCCTTCACTACAAACCCAGGAATATTTAATTTCTGGAATTCAGAAGACATATATTTAATTGTATATTCAGGTTAAATTTTGTCCTGGTGTAAAGAATGGCTCTTTGCAAAGTGGTGTGTACTGTACGAAGCCCTTCTGTTAGATTTGGAACAGGTTTAGGGGGGAATAGGACAACTAAGTATATCTGGAGGTCACAGCAGCATTTGCTCCTAGAGTCCTAGAGGAGCATTTTTGGGATTCTTCATCCTCCTAACAGCTGTTGCTTGGGGTCTCCCTATGTCTGCTTCTTCTCCCACTTCTCTCCCACTCTCCCTGCTCCTTCATCTCCTCTCTCTCTCTCCTCCTTCACACCTTCCTCATCCTCTTCACCACCATGTGAGACCACCCAAGTCTTCAGCTGTCGCCTCTTCGTAAAAGTCCACCTGGCTCTCTGACGAATGCGGCGTGGAGGCACTAGAAAGCCCCGGGCTGGAGGTTTTCTGACGTGACCGCTGCTGGTCTCAGTTCAGTTAACTGTGACGCGACCCACGAGAAATAAGTCAGACAGCCCCCCGAGGGCCGGCGTCATGCTTTTCTCAGACCAGCTGATTATCTTGGGTCCCAGCAAAGCCCGGGGGCTGCCATGATTCTAAGCCGACCTCGTATCAGCTGACTGTGACCCTGATCCTCTGTCAGCTGAATCAGGGTTTTTCCCTACAGGGCAGGTCAGCGTGTGCATGTGAGTACACTTCTGTGTGCCTGATTTAGTGCCTTTGTTGTGTATTTGTGTTTACAAGACCAAGTTATTTCTCCATGCAGAGAAGCGGCGCCATCTGAGTCACAAGACAGACTGGTTGGGTCTCTCTGGCTGAAGTGAAGGGTTGAGCAGAAACTACAGCTGGCGGAGATGGGGATGACTTTTTAAACATTCCTCTCCTCTCCCTGTAGCTGTCAGTAAGGCCGGCTGAAGTTGATGTGCGCCAGGTGCTTTTGCGAACTGATGGTGTCAGGCACTCCCTGTCCTCCGTGTGTACAGGAGGAACCCGGTATTATTGCATCATTCATAATCTCGCCTGTCATTGTGTGGCACTACATTATTCATTCAGCGCTCTTAACCCTCTCCGGTGCCGAGCCTCGCCTGACTCCGGGTTCCCGTGCCGTGCGTGGCGTGGCGTGGCGTGGCGTGGCGTGGCAGCTCCCTTCGCTCGCCCAGAAAGAATGTTTCAAATTCTTTTGTTAAGCTTCAAAATGCTTTTCTCAGCTGACGAGAGGGGGAGGAGCACAGCCACCATGTGCAGAGCTGTCACAAGCTTGTGTGAAGCTCAGACTTGTGCAGCACACGCACGTACTTGAATGCACACACACACCGACCTCTTATGTGTTATACCGTGTGTGTGTGTGTGAGAAAGTGTGCATGTAAGTGTGTGTGTCTGCACTGTCACAGCAGGCAGATGGTGGTGTGACATGTGTCAGTACTCTGGCTTCAGGCACAAAAACACAGCAGGCATGATGGGAGCTGAGGAATGAACAGCTGAAGTCCTGTCCTCTCTCCTCTCCTTTCCTCTCCTCTCCTCTCCTCTCCTCTCATCTCCTCTCCTCTCCTCTCCCCTCTCCTCCCTTCTTCTCTCCTCTCCTCTCCTAGTCAAACATATGCTCTCCTCTGCTCTAAACACACTCAAGGTCTGGACATGAATGGGCCTGTTAGGCTGTGCTGTGCAGTGTTTTCCGCTACATTGGGTGTGATAGCCCAGAGGCCATAGACACACACGGAGTAATTACACACAGCTCTGACTGTCTCTCTTCATCTTCTGGGTCTTCTATCTCTCATGGTCACTGGGTTTTATGTGTGTGTGTGTTTGTGTGTGTGTGTGTGTGTGTGTGTGTGTGTGTCCGGTCAGTCTCCTATTTTCTGCCTGGCTGGCGGAAGTGGCGAGTCTGTTAGAGCAGCAGGTTAGTTTCTGGTGGAAAGGACCTCGGTCTAATATGCAGTAGTTACACACATGCATGCAGGCACACACACACACACGCACACACACACACACACACACACACACCGTGAAACACCAATGTGATCATTCCCTCAGGGT
>NW_027605370.1:2500-17500 GCF_048128805.1 Centroberyx gerrardi | reverse complement strand
CTGAAAGACTTTCAGTCTGAAAGCTTCAGAGGGAACTGATGTGCTGCTGCTGGTTTCCAGGGGAACAACATGCAGGACGGACAGCACTTATCACCCAGCCTGCCTCCATCACAACAGACAGGAGGAACCAAGCTGCTGTGTTCTGCTTCCAGGAGGAAGGATTATCAGGTCGCACCGAGGAACCAAACTGAGGAGCTGCTGCTTCAGAGGGAAGGAAGATGAAGACGGACCAGAACACACAGAGCTGATGAAGAAGAGGAGGAGGATGATGAAGAAAGGGCAGCTGCTCAGTTTGGTTCCACATGAGCAGAGTACTAACATGTTGTAGTAGGAGTATTTCCTCAGTATGTATTTGAAGTACTGCATGTGTACTGCAGTACAGCTGCAGTAACAGTATTACGGTGACATCACCCCCTCCAGTGCAGAGCGGTTACCATGGTGACGCGTACAGTCGCAAAACTTCTCTCCATGACTAAAAAGATCGCCAACTAGCTCCCTGGTTACCACAGGAGTTACCATAGCAACCGATAAACATCGCCAACTAGCTCCCTGGTTACCACAGGAGTTACCATAGCAACCGATAAACATCGCCAACTAGCTCCCTGGTTACCACAGGAGTTACCATAGCAACCGATAAACATCGCCAACTAGCTTCTGTGTTTTTCAGTTTGCAGTAAATCAAAATGTTTTCCAGTTCCTTCTTCTCTCTGAACATAATGTGTTAATATATTCTATTGTTTTATTGTGTTATTGTATTAGAACATTATGTTGTATCAATATATTATTATATCATATTATTATATTATGTTGTATCATTATATTATTGTGTTGTATTGGTGTGTAGTTTTACATGATGTACAGACACAATCTACTGAAGGTTTTGTTTTAAAGAGCCAATAAGTAATCAATGATCAATAAGTGACTCCAACCTCCAAATACAACACTGATAGAACTTTTCTCTTCCTGTTCAAGTCTCTGATGATATATTGATGATATATTGATGATATATTGATGATATATTGATGATATATTCTGGTCTGTCTGACCTGCAGCAGCTTCCTCTGAACTGACGACTGAGTCTCTAACATATTGATCAACCAGCTGATCAATCAGAGGAGAAGACAGTCAATCGCTGTAGTCACAGAGCATCCAGTTCAGAAAAGCAACGTATTAATTTATCAATTCATCAAAAATCAAAAACTGTCAGAATCCATCAGGAGCCTTTAACAGCAGATCCAGCGAAAACAAGTAATCAATGGATACATGATCAATAGTCACCTTTATAGAAAACGGATGGAAGCCAGAAAGTCCTAAGAAAAAAAGTCAGAACGTAGTGATCAATACTGTGATTGATCACTGATTGGTTTATTATTGGTTGTTTTCCCTGCATCAGATGATGCTGTTTTTTATTTTCTGTTCTTTTCTGTTTTGTCTCCAGTTTGTAAAAAAGATCATTTTGTTTTGATTTCACAGCTTTACGTCTCTGAATGTAAAACCTGATATTTTAAATTTGTTTTTTATTGATTTGTTGTTTGTGTTGTTGTGACTCGAATCAGCTGATCGTATGTAACGATGATGCAGCGAATCATAAATCCTCTTCATGCAACAAACTGCTGTCTGTCATCAGCTCTTCAGTTCTGTCTGTCAGAGGAGGGCAGGGGGCACACACACACACACACACACACACACACGCACACACACACACGCACGCACGCACGCACGCACGCACGCACGCACGCACGCACGCACGCACGCACGCACGCACACACACACACACACACACACACCCTTGTGGCATACAGCTGCCCTCACAGCAATATTCCACTTAGTTTTAACATGGGAGTTATTCGTCACTTGACATTTCCATTAAAGCCAGAATATAAACTACTGACCAGGATCAGATGCAGCTGGAGCCTCTTCTCACCGCCGTCACCGAGGAACCCCGGCCCTGTGCGAGTGACGAGGAAACCCCTGACCCCTGACCCCTGACCCCGGACCCCTGACCCCTGACCCCGGACCCCTGACCCCTGACCCCGGACCCCTGACCCCTGACCCCTGACCCAGCTAGCCAACGCTGGGGCTCGGCGGTCGTTGTTTCAGACCCGATGGCTGAGGCGCCCGTCCCGCTGCAGGGTCGGCGGGAGAGGAGTTTCTCGTGTGTGAGGACGACTCCTCTTTCGTTCCCCTGACTCAAACTGTCAGCGGCAGTTCCCCTGACATGTCGGCTGCCCCCCCCCCGCTCTCAGCGTCGACATGCAGGATACACATACGTGTGCAAACGCACCACGGAAAAACTCGACATTCCCTGGCCTGCTGTCGCAGCGGAGACAAACTACAGTTACATTATATAACTACAAACTACAGTTACATTATATAACTACAAACTACAGTTACATTATATAACTACAAACTACAGTTACATTACATAACTACAAACTACAGTTACATTATATAACTACAAACTACAGTTACATTATATAACTACAAACTACAGTTACATTATATAACTACAAACTACAGTTACATTATATAACTACAAACTACAGTTACATTACATAACTACAAACTACAGTTACATTATATAACTACAAACTACAGTTACATTATATAACTACAAACTACAGTTACATTATATAACTACAAACTACAGTTACATTACATAACTACAAACTACAGTTACATTATATAACTACAAACTACAGTTACATTATATAACTACAAACTACAGTTACATTATATAACTACAAACTACAGTTACATTACATAACTACAAACTACAGTTACATTATATAACAGGCAGCAGGAGTTTACCGGTATACCCCGTTGTTTGCATGTAAGCTGAAGCTAACTGAAGCTAACTGAAGCTAACTGAAGCTAACTGATGCTAACTGAAGCTAACTGAAGCTAACTGATGCTAACTGAAGCTAACTGAAGCTAACTGATGCTAACTGAAGCTAACTGAAGCTAACTGATGCTAACTGAAGCTAACTGAAGCTAACTGATGCTAACTGAAGCTAACTGAAGCTAACTGAAGCTGGGCGCCGATGTGTTCCCGGTGATCCAGCCGAGATTTCAGGGGGGTCCCGACGCCGATGTGTCACCGGGCGTCCGGGGCTCGGATCGGGAGGATCGACGCGGGCCGTGGGCGCGGTGGAGAGGACAGCGGTGGAGAGAGGAGACGGACACGGTCCAGCCACATACTGGTTTTGACCTAGTCTTGTTTCCTTTGTTTTTCCCCGGCCTGTATCTGAGGCCGGCCTTTATTTGTTCGTGTCGACCACGCCCGGCCGTTATCGGAGACCCGGCTTTTAATTGACTACCGGCCACTAAGTAAGCATAATTCTACCCTTAACTAAACAAAACCTTAATAACACACACACACACACACACACACACACACACACGCATACACACACACACACACACACACACACCCACACACACACACACACACTCGCATCCCTTAACATCACAGTCAAGCCTCAGCTTGACAGACTTTGGCATCACCAGCCGGTCCAGTACAGAGACATGGGTACAGGTTCTCAGTGAAAGTCTCTGTGAGTGAAGATCTTGTCCTCAGAGTCGTGGGACAGCTCCCCCTGTCCAGCTGGACTCTGATCCTCTGGAGACTCTTCTTCACTGTGACCGTACCAAACCCAGTATTGTATTTTCCACTGCGATTCCACAAACACCAGAATCCATGTTTTGGTGAAGGAGATCGCCCCTCCTTCCCGTCAGCCGACTCTTTAGCCAAACCCAGATCCCAGCCGGGACGGTCTCCCGCCTCCGCCTCCCGGCTGTGTTCCCTGAGCTGAAGCCTTCAGATCCCAGAGCTGTGGCGTGTCTCTGCTGCTCTGTCTCCACGTCTCACACTGGTCAGGTCAGCAGACAGGTAGAGACCGGGGTTTGCAGTGTTCGGGTCCAGAATGACAGGACTGAACTTGACCTTCCTCTTCTCCCAGACTCTGAAGGACAGGTTTCCGGGTGTTTGGCCACATCTACCTCTGGCGCTGGTCTGAGTGGGTTCATAATTGGACAGGAACGGTTTCTTCAGGTCTTCTTCCACAGCAGAGACACTGTCTGAGAGAGAGGAGATCTTCTCCTGGATGATCTTCATCTCTCTGGCGACAGTCTTCCCCTTCTGCTCCTCTTCCTCCCTCAGAGCCGTCAGCCCGGCCTCCTCTTCCTCTCTCAGGAGCCGGTGCAGCTTGTTGAACTCTGAGATCCGCCTCTCTGCGGCCACCAGCTGCTTCTCGGAGCGTTGTTGTACGTCTTCTCAGCTTCGTATTTGTTCCTCTTGTCCGTTAGAGACTTCAAGTCGGACTCCAGCTGCTCCTTCAGGTCGCCGACTGCTTCTTCTGTAGGAAGCAGCTTGTGTCCGTGGTGCGGAGCGGACTCACACTTCCTGTTCCTCCTTACAGAACAGTTTAAGCTCTTCTGGATGTTTCCTACACACCACCTCCACTTTCTGCTCTGCTGGATCCGTCTCAGATGACTCAGCTTTCTTTCTGCCAGTATAGGAGTCAGCTAGTTCCTTCAGCGTAAAGTTGATATATGGATCATCCTTCGAGGATTTTCTCTTACAAATGGGACAGTTTTTGTTTGCAGCTTGTTCCCAGAATATTTTCAGGCAGCTGGAGCAGAAGCTGTGGTGGCAGCCCAGAGACACGGGGTCTGAAAGTCTCTGAAAGTCTCTGAAAGTCTCTGAAAGTCTCTGAAAGTCTCTGAACACACACGGCAACTCAGGAATCACTTTTCTCAGCCATTTGCTTTGGTACCTAAATTATCTTTAAATAGCCAGACTCACCAAATCAATAGCAATAGCAATAATCACCAACTTGCTGTTTACAATCCTCCAAATGTGTTTTTTTTTCAGTAGAGATCTCACTTCCTGTAATGGCGTCTCCGCTCTGCTCAACAATGTCAAAATCTACTTTCAATTTCACTTCCCTCTGGTGAACTATTAGTTTTTTACGATTGCTTACACACTAAAATGACACATAAAGCACATTCTCAGCCTCACACTAAACACACTTCTCTACATTAGACACAGAAATCTAACATGATGTCACTTCTTTGCCATTTCAAGGCACTGCCTTTCCAAATACCACACCTGTAACCAATTGATGAAACATGGCCGTCAGGTGTACAGACACTTAGGTGCTTAATTGTAAACTCACCAATCAGGCGTAAGCACTATAAAAAGGCAACAGGTGAGTGTACCTGTCTTCAACAAAAATGGAAGGCAACGTTGCAGCGCTTTCTTTTTTGTCTCCACAAATGTTTTTGCTGTTTATGTACTATATTCTATTTAGAATATGTTCTGTTCTGATTTTCAGTGCAAAATGCAACCTTTGGAAATGCATGGATGTATTGACTGATTTTACAATGTGGAGAGAAATAAATATTTTCATCAGTGTGCAGTACTGGTCGTGTGTGTTGTGTTTGGTCAATATATTCATGTACTTTACTCTAACAATATCTCTGAAAAAATCAAACCCAGACTATCATTAGAAAAGTAGAAATGTTACAGTTTTTCTCGATCCCTTACACACTATAACTGGGCCTGTTAACTAAACATCCCAAACCATGACGCCATCTACCAGAAGACAGACCCATTTCCCAAAACCATAAACACTATTCCCCTGTTTCCACACATGATTCAGATTTGTTGAACTTTTTGTGAAAAACTCTACACACAAATCCCTTCATATATCACTGGCTGCACCATGTGCTCATTTAGAAAGCACCGGCATTCAATATCATTAACTCAAGTCATCACAGCTCGAACCCAATTAACACACAATTCCCCAGGTGGAAACACTAAGAGTCTAAACTGTTCACACACCAATCAGAAGCTCAGGATAGACAGATCAAAGGGCCGTGGGTCAGTTCACTTGTTGTGTGATGTGATGCTGATGAGACTCTCTGGCCTGACCCAGACCAGAGACGGGATGCTGAGGCAGAATAAATGTCATTTCTTTCTTTATGTACAACCTGTTTTTTTTCATTGTTTTATATCGGTAAATACATGGAAATTATTTTACTGTATTCTACGTTCTTTATCAGTTGCATATTTTTACAGTACATTTACTTTTTCACTCAATTTCAGTTTATTTTACTACAGTACATTGAGGAATTAAAAATGTTGAAAATGTATACATGTGTTGTGTGTTTATATTGTGTTCATCATGTAAAGAGGTTGTTCTGGGGGAAACATAAGCTCCATTATTCATTGCAGCAACAGGTTTTTACGGTCGTGTTGTGAATTGATCTCAGCAGTGTGTAACGGCTGTTTTGTAGTGTGTGTGTGTTTGATGGCTGTTGTGTGATGTCTGAAGGCAAAGTTTGGTTTAGATGTGAGATCACATGGTTTTGAGTGGAGAGTTTGGTTTTGATGTGGAAGTTTGAAGTTTGTGAAGATGAGTGTGCAGTTATGCATTTGTGTTTAGAGTTTTGGGAAATGGAGCAAAATTTCAAGAAACGTGTCTTGGCAATCAAAAAAAACTGTAACACAAAGACGGCAAAACAAATCATGATAAAAGGCTTTTTTTTTTTTGCACGCTCCTTATACTTTTGAAATGTTCATGAAGTTCAAGCAGCTAAACCTCCAGGCATTCAAACTGCAACAAGGAACAAACAGTTCAAACTGTAGTCATTACTGTGCCTGTTTAACATATCCAACACACACACACACACACACACTCACACACACACACACACACACACACTCACACACACTCACTCACACACACACACACACACACTCACACACACACACACACACTCACTCACACACACACTCACACACACACTCACACACACACACACACACACACTCACACACTCACACACACACACACACACACACACACACTCACACACACTCACACTCACACACACACTCACACACACACACACAAGCAGTCACTCTCTCTTACGTTCACACTTGACAGGTTTCCCTGCCTCCTTTGCTCCAGCAGACTCCAGAGTAACGATGGCAAAAGATTTTCTCGGACATTAAGAAAACCCTCCAACTCCTTTTTAAAACTCTGCACTATGATGTCATACTGAGAAAAAAGATCATTAATTAAAGGAACATGCACCAACTGGACTGTACGACGACCTGCATGAGGCTGCATCTCTTTAAATCTCTCCTGACGACTCTTTGATGTCATGATGTCTCTTATTCTGTCTTTTATTCTTTGTTTTCATTTCTATATTGTTTCTCTGTTGAGGTTTTATTTCGGACCCTTAGACCCCTGCTTCCCCTAACTGGCACTAATAACTCTTGACTGTGTTGCACAGATATTTTGTTCCTCTGGAATAGATCCATGGACTTATCCCAATCTGCATTTATTCTCAATAGTTTTATATTACGTACATTACCTTTATTTTATTATCTCTTTTCTTTTATTACCTTCCTGTACTTTACTTCCTTGGTTCTGTTCTGCCAGCTGCTGCTGCGGCACCTGGGGATCAATACACTGATCTATTATACCTATTATTATAGATCCATTATATTATATCTTACTGTTACTACTGTGTTAGTACTCTGACTACATGTTAGTACTCTGACTACTACATGTTAGTACTCTGACTACATGTTAGTACTCTGACTACATGTTAGTACTCTGACTACTACATGTTAGTACTCTGACTACATGTTAGTACTCTGACTACATGTTAGTACTCTGACTACTACATGTTAGTACTCTGACTACATGTTAGTACTCTGACTACATGTTAGTACTCTGACTACTACATGTTAGTACTCTGACTACATGTTAGTACTCTGACTACTACATGTTAGTACTCTGACTACATGTTAGTACTCTGACTACTACATGTTAGTACTCTGACTACATGTTAGTACTCTGACTACATGTTAGTACTCTGACTACTACATGTTAGTACTCTGACTACTACATGTTAGTACTCTGACTACATGTTAGTACTCTGACTACTACATGTTAGTACTCTGACTACATGTTAGTACTCTGACTACATGTTAGTACTCTGACTACTACATGTTAGTACTCTGACTACATGTTAGTACTCTGACTACTACATGTTAGTACTCTGACTACAACATGTTAGTACTCTGACTACTACATGTTAGTACTCTGACTACAACATGTAGTACTCTGACTACTACATGTTAGTACTCTGACTACATGTTAGTACTCTGACTACTACATGTTAGTACTCTGACTACTACATGTTAGTACTCTGACTACATGTTAGTACTCTGACTACAACATGTTAGTACTCTGACTACTACATGTTAGTACTCTGACTACAACATGTAGTACTCTGACTACTACATGTTAGTACTCTGACTACATGTTAGTACTCTGACTACTACATGTTGGTACTCTGACATACTCTGACTACTACATGTTAGTACTCTGACTACATGTTAGTACTCTGATTACTACATGTTGGTACTCTGACATACTCTGACTACTACATGTTAGTACTCTGACTACTACATGTTGGTACTCTGACATACTCTGACTACTACAGGTTAGTACTCTGATTACAACATGTTAGTACATACTACTACATGTTAGTACTCTGACTACTACATGTTAGTACTCTGATTACTACATGTTGGTACTCTGACATACTCTGACTACTACATGTTAGTACTCTGACTACTACATTAGTACTCTGACTACTACATGTTAGTACTCTGATTACAACATGTTAGTACTCTGACTACTACATGTTAGTACTCTGACTACTACATGTTGGTACTCTGACATACTCTGACTACTACATGTTAGTACTCTGACTACTACATTAGTACTCTGACTACTACATGTTAGTACTCTGATTACAACATGTTAGTACTCTGACTACTACATGTTAGTACTCTGACTACTACATGATAGTACTCTACTACATGTTAGTACTCGGACTACTACATGTTAGTACTCTGACTACTACATGTTAGTACTCTACTACATGTTAGTACTCTGACTACTACATGTTAGTACTCTACTACATGTTAGTACTCTGACTACTACATGTTAGTACTCTGATTACGTTAGTACTCTGACTACTACATGTTAGTACTCTGACTACTACATGTTAGTACTCTGACTACTACATGTTAGTACTCTGATTACGTTAGTACTCTGACTACTACATGTTAGTACTCTGACTACTACATGTTAGTACTCTACTACATGTTAGTACTCTGACTACTACATGTTAGTACTCTGATTACGTTAGTACTCTGACTACTACATGTTAGTACTCTGATTACGTTAGTACTCTGACTACTACATGTTAGTACTCTGATTACGTTAGTACTCTGACTACTACATGTTAGTACTCTGACTACTACATGTTAGTACTCTACTACATGTTAGTACTCTGACTACTACATGTTAGTACTCTGATTACGTTAGTACTCTGACTACTACATGTTAGTACTCTGATTACGTTAGTACTCTGACTACTACATGTTAGTACTCTGATTACGTTAGTACTCTGACTACTACATGTTAGTACTCTGACTACTACATGTTAGTACTCTACTACATGTTAGTACTCTGACTACTACATGTTAGTACTCTGATTACGTTAGTACTCTGACTACTACATGTTAGTACTCTGATTACGTTAGTACTCTGACTACTACATGTTAGTACTCTGATTACGTTAGTACTCTGACTACTACATGTTAGTACTCTGTTTAACAGACGAGACACAAACCAGCAGCTTCAAAATCTGTTTTCATTCCAGTTTGGTTCAAAGTGGATCTACTTTACAAAAGACTGACGGCACGGCATCAAAACAAATATAATACAGAAGAGAAAGAAGAATATTTTACATTTTACACAGACTGAGGATGAATCTGATGATGGAATCCATTCATGTTGAAATAATTTGATTTTTAATAATTCATGTGATGTTTCTCCTCCTCAGGAGAACAGCAGCTCCTCCTGCAGGAAACCAGTTCAGTCTGGATCAGGAGAAACTGAAATATTACCCACAATCCTTCCTGCTCCTGCTCTGCTCCCTCACCTCCTCCACCTTTAGAGGAGAGACAGGAGAGGGAGGAGGAGGAGGAGGAGGAGGATCCAGTTTGTGTTTAGATGTGTGTAACCTGTTAAGAGCAGCTCATATCCTCCTCCTCTCCTCCTCTTCCTCCTCCTCTCCTTTTCTCAGGAGCAGCTCATGTCCTTCTCTTCTCTTCCTCCACCTCTGTTGGGAGCAACTGATGTTCTCCTCCTCCTCCTCCTCCTCTCAGGAGCAACTGATGTTCTCCTCCTCCTCCTCCTCTCAGGAGCAACTCATGTTCTCCTCCTCCTCCTCCTCTTAGGAGCAGCTCGTGTTCTCCTCCTCCTCCTCTCAGGAGCAGCTGATGTTCTCCTCCTCCTCCTCCTCCTCTCAGGAGCAGCTCGTGTTCTCCTCCTCTTCCTCCTCTCAGGAGCAGCTGATGTTCTCCTCCTCCTCCTCCTCCTCTCAGGAGCAGCTCGTGTTCTCCTCCTCTTCCTCCTCTCAGGAGCAGCTCGTGTTCTCCTCCTCTTCCTCCTCTCAGGAGCAGCTCGTGTTCTCCTTCTCCTCCTCCTCTCAGGAGCAGCTCGTGTTCTCCTCCTCCTCTCAGGAGCAGCTGATGTTCTCCTCCTCCTCCTCTCAGGAGCAGCTCATGTTCTTCTCCTCCTCCTCCTCCTCCTCTCAGGAGCAGCTCATGTTCTCCTCCTCCTCCTCCTCTCAGGAGCAGCTCATGTTCTCCTCCTCCTCCTCCTCCTCCTCCTCTCAGGAGCAGCTCATGTTCTCCTCCTCCTCCTCCTCTGAGGAGCAGCTCATGTTCTCCTCCTCCTCCTCCTCTCAGGAGCAGCTCATGTTCTCCTCCTCCTCCTCCTCCTCCTCTCAGGAGCAGCTCATGTTCTCCAGTTGTTGCTCCTCAGCAGCCATGGCAGCAGCCTGCAGAGTTTCAGTGTCGCTCTGCAGATTCAGCTGCTTCCTCTCACTGTGCATGTTGTTCTCATGCCGCTTCAGATCTGACGCCTGGAATATATTAATACAATAAATATATTACAAATATATGAAAACAAACATGTTGTTCTCATGACGACGAGCAGTATCAGTAGCAGTAGTAGTAGCAGTAGCAGTATCAGTAGTAGTAGTAGCAGTAGTAGTAGTAGCAGTAGTAGTAGTGGCAGTAGTAGTAGCAGTAGTAGCAGTAGCAGCAGTAGTAGTATCAGTAGTAGCAGTAGTAGTAGCAGTAGCAGTATCAGTAGTAGTAGCAGTAGTAGTAGTAGTAGTATTAGTATTAGTAGTAGTAGTAGTAGTAGTAGCAGTAGCAGTAGTAGTAGTAGTAGTAGTAGTATTAGTATTAGTAGTAGTAGTAGTAGTAGTAGTAGTAGTAGTAGCAGTAGCAGTATCAGTAGTAGTAGTAGCAGTAGTAGCAGTAGTAGTAGTGGCAGTAGTAGTAGCAGTAGTAGCAGTAGCAGCAGTAGTAGTATCAGTAGTAGTAGTAGCAGTAGCAGTATCAGTAGTAGTAGCAGTAGTAGTAGTAGTAGTAGTAGTAGTAGTAGTATCAGTAGAAGTATCAGTAGAAGTAGCAGTAGTAGTAGTAGTAGTAGTAGTAGTATCAGTAGAAGTATCAGTAGAAGTATCAGTAGTAGTAGTAGTAGTAGTAGTAGTAGTAGTAGTATCAGTAGAAGTATCAGTAGAAGTATCAGTAGTAGTAGTAGTAGTAGTAGTAGTAGTAGTATCAGTAGAAGTATCAGTAGAAGTATCAGTAGTAGTAGTAGTAGTAGTAGTAGTAGTAGTAGTATCAGTAGAAGTATCAGTAGAAGTATCAGTAGTAGTAGCAGTAGTAGTAGTAGTAGTAGTAGTATCAGTAGAAGTATCAGTAGAAGTAGCAGTAGTAGTAGCAGTAGTAGTAGTAGTAGTAGTAGTAGTATCAGTAGAAGTATCAGTAGAAGTATCAGTAGTAGTAGTAGTAGTAGTAGTAGTAGTAGTATCAGTAGAAGTATCAGTAGAAGTATCAGTAGTAGTAGCAGTAGTAGTAGTAGTAGTAGTATCAGTAGAAGTATCAGTAGAAGTAGCAGTAGTAGTAGTAGTAGTAGTAGTAGTAGTAGTAGTAGTAGTAGTAGTATCAGTAGAAGTATCAGTAGAAGTATCAGTAGTAGTAGTAGTAGTAGTAGTAGTAGTATCAGTAGAAGTATCAGTAGAAGTATCAGTAGTAGTAGCAGTAGTAGTAGTAGTAGTAGTAGTAGTAGTAGTAGTAGTAGTATCAGTAGAAGTATCAGTAGAAGTAGCAGTAGTAGTAGCAGTAGTAGTAGTAGTAGTATCAGTAGAAGTATCAGTAGAAGTATCAGTAGTAGTAGTAGTAGTAGTAGTAGTAGTAGTATCAGTAGAAGTATCAGTAGAAGTATCAGTAGTAGTAGCAGTAGTAGTAGTAGTAGTAGTAGTAGTAGTAGTAGTAGTAGTATCAGTAGAAGTATCAGTAGAAGTAGCAGTAGTAGTAGTAGTAGTAGTAGTAGTAGTAGTAGTAGTAGTATCAGTAGAAGTATCAGTAGAAGTATCAGTAGTAGTAGTAGTAGTAGTAGTAGTAGTAGTATCAGTAGAAGTATCAGTAGAAGTATCAGTAGTAGTAGTAGTAGTATTACCTTAGCGAAGGCCTTGGTACAGGATGAACAGACAAAAGGTTTTTCTCCTCTGTGTCTCCTCTCATGATCCTTCAGGTGAGACTTGTGTTTAAATGCCTGGAGGAGAGGAGGAGAGAGGAGAGGAGAGGAGGAGAGAGGAGAGGAGAGGAGGAGAGAGGAGAGGAGAGGAGGAGAGAGGAGAGGAGAGAGGAGAGAGGAGAGAGGAGAGAGGAGAAAGGAGAGAGGAGAGAGGAGAGAGGAGAGGAGAGGAGAGAGGAGAGAGGAGAGGAGGAGGAGAGAGGAGAGAGGAGAAAGGAGAAAGGAGAGGAGGAGAGAGGAGAGAGGAGAAAGGAGAGGAGAGAGGAGAGGAGGAGAGAGGAGAGAGGAGAGGAGGAGAGAGGAGAGAGGAGAAAGGAGAGGAGGAGAGAGGAGAGGAGGAGAGAGGAGAGAGGAGAGGAGAGAGGAGAGAGGAGAAAGGAGAGGGAGGAGAGAGGAGAGGAGAGGAGGAGAGAGGAGAGAGGAGAGGAGGAGAGAGGAGAGGAGAGGAGGAGAGAGGAGAGAGGAGAAAGGAGAGGAGGAGAGGAGAGAGGAGAAGATAATAAAGTTTTTGTCAGATCTACATGTCCAGGTAAAGCTGGGGACACATTAAACGATTTTTCCAATCATAAGACAATGAAAAGATTGAGCAGCGTCATTTAACAACAGAAATTTGCAGATTTCCAGACACACACACACACACACTCACACACACACACACACACACACACACACACACAGCTGTCAGAGCACAGATCTAAACACCACAGAGCAGATACAACAGAGTGAGAATAAGCAGCAGCAGTTCTCTTGTGAGAATGTCTCCTGGTTCACCTGCTCTCAGGAGGAACGATCTTTCCACAAACACAAACATGCAACATATGACTTACAGCAGCTGTGGTTTGTGCTGACAGACAGGTGAGCAGACAGACAGGTGGACAGACAGACAGGTGGACAGACAGACAGGTGGACAGACAGACAGGTGGACAGACAGACAGGTGAGCAGACAGACAGGTGAACAGACAGACAGGTGAGCAGACAGACAGGTGGACAGACAGACAGGTGGACAGACAGACAGGTGGACAGACAGACAGGTGAACAGACAGACAGGTGGACAGACAGACAGGTGAGCAGACAGACAGGTGGACAGACAGACAGGTGAGCAGACAGACAGGTGAGCAGACAGACAGGTGGACAGACAGACAGGTGAGCAGACAGACAGGTGGACAGACAGACAGGTGGACAGACAGACAGGTGGACAGACCTTGTCACACATCTGACAGGCGAACGGCCGCTCGTTGCTGTGAACTCGCTCGTGTTTCTTCAGGTCCGGCGCTCGGATGAACGATTTCCCACAAACGTCACATCGATACGGCTTGAACCCGGTGTGGATCTTCAGATGTTCTGAAACAGAACCAGTTTAGTCCAGTCTCAAAACCAGTTTAGTCCAGTCTCAAAACCAGTTTAGTCCAGTCTCAAAACCAGTTTAGTCCCGTCTCAAAACCAGTTTAGTCCAGTCTCAAAACCAGTTTAGTCCCGTCTCAAAACCAGTTTAGTCCAGTCTCAAAACCAGTTTAGTCCAGTCTCAAAACCAGTTTAGTCCCGTCTCAAAACCAGTTTAGTCCCGTCTCAAAACCAGTTTAGTCCAGTCTCAAAACCAGTTTAGTCCAGTCTCAAAACCAGTTTAGTCCCGTCTCAAAACCAGTTTAGTCCCGTCTCAAAACCAGTTTAGTCCCGTCTCAAAACCAGTTTAGTCCACCAGAACCAGTAAAATAACCAGTTTAATCCTCCTAAACTGTGTGTGTGTGTACAGTGTGTGCGTTTGTGTGTGTGTGTGTGTGTACAGTGTGTGTGTGTGCGTGTGTGTGTACAGGTGTGTGTGTGTGCGTGGTGTGTGTGTACAGTGTGTGTGTGTGTACAGTGTGTGTGTGTGTGTGTGTACAGTGTGTGTGTGTGTGTGTGTGTGTACCTTTCAGGTGAGCATGGGTAGTGAAGGCTTTACTGCAGATCTCACAGACAAACGGACGCTCCGCTGAGTGAAGCTTCTCATGTTTCCTAGAGAGGAGACAAGGAGAGGAGACAAGGAGAGGAGGAGAGGAGACAAGAAGAGGAGACAAGGAGAGGAGAGTACAGTGTGTAAACATGTAAAATATGACCAAAACATTGGTCATGAATGAATTAACATGAATGAATCAACTGATTTTAACTAACTGGTTAACTGACTAGTTAATCACCTCGTTAATTAAGTGGTTGCCTGACTAGTTAATCACCTCGTTAATTAAGTGGTTGCCTGACTAGTTAATCACCTGGTTAATTAGCTGGTTGCCTGACCAGTTAATTAACTGGT